>NC_084702.1:56668052-56903052 GCF_028389875.1 Rhea pennata | reverse complement strand
ATGAAGCTATTTGGGCAAAACAATTTTGGTTGATGTAAACTGTCAAAAGCAGGAAGGAGTACCCACTATTACAACACTAGAACATGCTCTAGAAATTTCTCTCAAGGTGTTACTGGGGTGCTCCTTCTGTTGCAGTTTTAGTTTACAAAAGGTTCCTATCATCCCAACACTGCTCTGAACTGTCCATCCTCTGCAGCACTTCTAGTGGAGCACTTAACTGTGACAAATTAGGAATTAATTTGCTCTGATGCGCTAACGTGACCATGAAGCTCTCTACAAGACCTTTATTTTCTCTTTTCAT
Source organism: Rhea pennata (assembly GCF_028389875.1). NCBI lineage: Eukaryota > Metazoa > Chordata > Aves > Rheiformes > Rheidae > Rhea > Rhea pennata. The sequence continues at coordinate 56,902,751 of NC_084702.1, read as the reverse complement.
TTGTATAATATAGTATCTGCTCCTTGAATCTGGTTACATTCTTTTGCCTGGTAAGTTCTCCTACTTAAGCAATCTTACCTAATATAGGCTAATCTGATGCTTGTTCTTGTTAGGGGAAGGATTTTCTTTGGCACGCTTTCAGGTTTGCATTAGAATCTCAGTGTTCAGTTTTTGTCTTGAATGCACCAGCCAGGAATTGCTTCATCATTCTACAGATCCAGAAGGATGTTTTGGTCTGAATCTGGCATTATGTGATCCAGCATACATGTATATGAACACGGAATTACTGTGTAAAAATTACAACAGAACATCAGTCTAGACTACATTAATATTCTCTTCTGACCTTCAGAAATTTTTATGTTTATCAGTTGCTGTATTTGATGGAACCTGTGGAAAAACCCTCACTTTGCATCTGAAACTGAAATTGCCTTGCATATTGAAGTCAGATAAAATCCTGTTAGTCTCATGAGATTGAACTTCATTGTTGCTTTTATCCACATTTTAAGACCTACAAATGTTCTTATCTTGTTCATTTTTATAGGCATTCAGGGTCTGCATTTCCTTAATAACATCAAGCAATACTTTCAAAGCAAATTTTAGTTTTATTTTTTTCTCAGTGGTGACAGAAATTTGTTGTACATATTCTTAGCTGCACACTGAGTTCTTCTCTATAGAAAATACAGGAAAAGTAGAAAAAAATACATTATTCTTGAATTTTTACACTTGTTAGCAAAAAGCATCCTCTTACCAAATATGGACCCATCATTAGGACTAAAATTCAGATTTCAGGCCATAAAGAAAAGTACTAGGTAAATCACAGAAATGCTACTTTGTCTCCAAAACCACCATCAACATACACACAGTAAGTACTCTAAGGACCACAGGCCTATGAGACTATCTTGTTGTTTGGGAAATTTACTTTAGTATTTTGTGCCAAAAGTAGTATGTGAAATATTGCATTTAATGGCATGACATGTAATTGCGATCAGGCAAAATACTTTGGGATTGCAGTCTGTGAGCCTGAAACAGCTATTTCTTTTCGTTTGAATGTAATACCTTTTTTCAAAGTTATTACTAAGAAGGATACCACCTTAGCATCATTTTCCATCTAAGGAGTTGTACTTGGTGCAGTGGCATTATTCAGCAGGTTCAAAACTATCAGAACCTGGATGATATTGGGAAGGGCTGACAAATGCTGATCTAAAAGCTAATAATAACAATGTTGCCTTTACAGACATCTTAATATTAAGTTTGTTTCAGCTACCTATGATGGGATTTCTTTTTCTTTTTCCTTTTTTTTTTTTTTTTTTGAGATACAAAGATAGCTTTCTCCTTTATTAGCTGTCATCCAGATCAACAAGGCAACTTCTTTTCTGCTTCTGTTATGTATTTGAAATGAAGTACCAATATATAGCTTTTTGGGGTAGTCTATATGGATAAGTGTATACCAAACTTTTAAAATAAAAAATGTATTTTTATTGAAAATATTTGTATAAGAACTGTTATATGTAATAGCTAAATTCAGCATCTCTTACATACAGTTCTTTGAAGTGTTAAAAGAGCCTTTCTTTGGAGAAATTATAATATGTGCTAATATTTAGGGCTGCAGCTTTCAGGACTTTTTGTTATCAGTAGTGTAACCTTTTACCATAACAGAGCCAGACTAACACAATCACTTGGTTTAATTACAGACTGGCAAAAGAAAAAGTTATGTATGAAAAAGAAGCAAAACAGCAAGAAGAAAAGATTGAAAAAATGAAAGCTGAAGCATGTGATGATTATGGAATCAAGAAGCAGGTAAACTATTCTAAAACTTGTTTCTATGCTTCTTTTCTTTTTTTTTAATCATACTCATCCTTAAATAAGAGAATATGCCGTACCTCCTTCCAGACTCTTGTTATTTAAATACTAGACTAAAAGTTCTGTTAATTGCAAAAGTTGTAACTTGCATTTGCAGAAACTTCCTTTCCTCCAAAATGTTAAATTTTACAGAGACTGCACATGGATTATTTAGCACTTGGTGACAGGATGGCTGTCACTAACATTGAATAGGAGGCCATCACAAACTTTTATTTCTCAAAAATGCTGAGAACCTGAAAAGAACTGCTCTAGATAATTGGTTAAGTGCTTGGTGGTAAGCAGGAATATTACTGTGAAATTTAGAGTGTCTGTTAACTAATAGGAAGATGGAATAAACCTGAGTATGCTAGCATGTGTTTGGTAAAAATCACAGGCACCTAGCACAGAGAGCAATGGGTAGGTTAATTCCTAGCAGCTGCTAGAGTTGTTGGGGCTCACTAGCTGAAATGTGCATGCTGTAGTTGCATGTGCTCAAGGTTGATTTAGAGTCACAGTTACAGTACGGTGGAATTTTTCTTGCCATGTTCCCCACAAAGGACAGTGGGTAGTTGGAGGCAGTTGGTACATGCCCTTTTGGAAGGAGAGGAAATGTCAGGTATCCTTGTCACTGAAAGAAGGCTTTAGCTTGGGAGGTTTTTTTATATTCTTTATAGAAGTTTGGCTTGTCTGTGATCTCTAATTTTTTTCCCAAGTAAATCTTCACAGAAACAGTGAAGTAAATTAGAACAATGGAAGAAGAATAGAACAGGTTAAAGAAAACCTGAGTGTAAAACCTAACAAGGACAAGATAGGAAAAAAACTTTTTTAAAAGAAGCTAAAACAAATTCCTGAATAAATTCAATTTTCAATCCATGCATGCATGGCCTGTCTTGCTTTCATATAACATGGGAAAGAAATGCAAATGTAAAATTTGCAGAAAACACTATATTTATAGAGCTGAACTGTTTTTGCCTGATTGCTGACTGACTCCAAGATGCTGTAGAAATAGTAGTCTTTGAAGATCTGCTGATGCTAACAAGAACTAATGAATGCAATCCTCATTTTTAGTGTTCCCCATTCATCACGCTATTTGATTGCATGTTTTTCCTCACTGACATGCAAAAAAACATCAAAGTCAAGCACAGCAGAGGCTGTGAACTTTTGCTGTGGAAAGAATTGTAATGTGCTATTTGAGGATCTTTTCAGAAAGAACAGTGGCAAAAGCCTTTTCAGTGAACAACCCCAGTTCATTCAGAAACTGCCTGAATTCATTTTGAAAGCAATTAATTCCTCCAAATACACTTCATTTATTGTTCTTTTAGCACATTTTGCTTTTTGAAACTTGTAAGTATTTTAAGTTATAATAAACTTGGAGGCTCAGAAAGAACGTGCATACTTGTCAGGGGATCACATCTTTTTACACTAAAGAAAATTATGTGATAGCAGGAGAGTTTGCTCAAAAGCAGGTTTTGAATGGAGTAAATGTTTCAAAAAGTTCTTCAGCAAAATTATTTGTAGTAACACATTTTAAGAATTGCTTTTAATTACAATTATTCAGATTAGGAATTACTATTTATTTTAAAATATGTTCATAGTTTACTTCCGTAATGAAAAAATAGCATTTGGGAAGAGGAATAAATTCAGTCATTTGAGACTAGAATATAACTTTAACAATGTATTTTTTTAGCTGAGGTAGGAAATCAGCTATGTAAATAGAATCAATCCACGGTTGAGGGAGGCATGCTTTCAAGCTTATTTAGTGGTTTCTTTTTTTTCTCATTTAGTTCTTTAGTTGCAACTCTGCAGAAGAATTTATGGGTTAACAGTATGGAAGTGAGCAAAGAAACTTGTATTTTAACATAATTAATGCTATTCCTATAGCATAAGTAACTTTAATGTGTGTCTGGTCTATAAGGGGAAGGGATCAGTCCCCTTGCAGAACAATAGTTCGGGTTTGACTTAGCAGTATTTTTCCCTGATGTCTTACAGAGTGGAGCAGCTTGCGGTTCCTGGGAATTCAGGTGGTCTGTAGTTGTAGCAGTGATCTACCAGGGTTGTTGGCAGCAATTAAATCCAAGCCTCCAGCCTGCACTGTCCGGGAAGACTCATTTCATGAAGAGTGGACTTATCTCATAGAAACAAAAATGACAGTTTGGCTCTCAGTGCTACTGTATGCGTGTGGTAGGCTGTGTTACCAAGGATGAGAATTTCTAGCCTTATTGGGTGAGGAAGCCCTTCCTTTTTCATCACTTATAGTTTATTAAAAAGGAAAAAAAAAGACTCTTAGCATCTGGTTTTGCTTACAAAATGTACATGAAAGATTATAAATTCAGGGAAAGCTTTCAATGAAGTCTTATCTGACCCACATTGGCATAAAAATATGAATGAAGAGCAGTATTTGAAAAATGATATGAAAGAAAAGATTTTCATAAACGTTGTGTCTCAAAATTACACTATCTTCAACCACAAGGCTTTTAGGAAAGAAAGGTTATTAAGCATTTTAATTCTTTGTAAATACTGAATATAATTTCTGTGAAGAGTCACTAAAAGCAGTGACTGGTTCCAACAAGTAATGCAGTTGTACTTCAGTGTGGATTTTTTTAGCAATGAAGCCTTATTTTCTACACAATTCTAATGATTCTCAATATATAAAGTCTTTGTACACAGAGTTTCATGATACTTTATCTGCAATAAAAACTCTTTGCACTCTAGTCACCCACGAGTGCAGACTAATGGTGGGAAACAGTATTTTCATGCTTTTGTGGCTTTTGATTTGTCCTGAACTTAGTGAACACCCTTTACAATCTAATGCTTTTATCTTGAGTACTCATGAGTGTGAGAGGAGTCTGAGATACCTACTCTTTGGTTTCTCTCAGTGGGGTAGTGCATCTACTTTGGAGTTTTAGTTAACTGTCAGTGTTTTTACTGATAAATGATTGATTTTTAATATAATTCTATTATCTACAATCCTACAATTCTAGATCACTTCTCATGTAATGTCATTCCCAAATGAAATAAAAATCAAATGAGTTCAACAGGGAATTTAATATCTGCATGGTGTAGAGTACATACAATTCATGCTAATAGCATTTTTCTCCAAGTATTAGCAAAAAAAAAAAAAAAAAAAGTCGGGTATATTTCTTGAAGTGGCTAAAAATGAAATACACCTGGAAATCATTTATATTGTTTTTGAAAAAAAAACAGCGTGGAAGATCAGAGTGAGCTACGTATCTTATTATTGAACACTGGCACGCTCAGTAAATTTCTAAATACCTGTTTAAGCTTTGAAGAAGTACTCTAGTTGCCTCAGTGGGGTTGTTCAATTTTTAACTCTTTACATCCCCCTCCATATCAGTTCAAACACAAAGTCTTCTTACAAATCAAGTATAGTAAGATTAGGTGAAACATTTAGTTTCATTGCAGTCTGTGTTCATAACCCTTTGGGTTTTCTCTAAGAACAGATGACTTCTGCTTAATAATCTGAACTCTGTAGCTTCAGTCGTTTAGGTAAAGAGGCAGTGGAAATGCTAACAAAGGGTCTGATGCTCCACTTTGTTTTTGGATAGTATCCTTGACAAGTACAGATTTGTCTCTTATTAAAAGCTTAGCAACCTGGAGTTCTCTGAATTAGCTACAGAGTAATATTCTTGACATACAGGTGGTACTGAAAAGGCTTTCAACTTATGGGTTAGTTACCTAATGTGCTTTCTGAAAGAGAGCAATCGATGACAAATCATCACTGTTGTCTTACTTTTCCCCCTTCTGTTTTCCAAAAGCTGGTTTCCTTTCTTTCTTTTTTTTTCCCTCAGTGGGACATAAATACCCTTCTGTATTCCAGATTCTATACTGAAGATATGAGATGCTTCTGCAATATCTGGAATAAGTTAGAATGAGAACATTTCTTCAGTAGAGAGACTTGCCAGTGAGATGAGAGAAGATTCATTACTTTTGTAACTGGGCTCACCTTTGCTCTGCCCTACAGGAAAAGAAGTCGTCTGGACTTGACTTTCCTGGTTTAGTCTGTTCTGCTCCTAGTTCTGGCAGAGAGATTTCCCCAGGTATTTTGCTTCCATAAAATAAGAGGAAGATTCCCCTCAAAACCTTCTAGTTTATTCTAAAACCTTTCCTAAGCAGCCTGCTAACTTTTAGCAAAGTGTACACTACATTAGGTGTGGGTTCAGAATCTATATCCTACTCAAAAAAAAAAAAAAAAAAAAAAAGTGTAGCTCCCTCACTTCCACTCCCCTAAGGATAATGGAGAGAAAATACAGCTATGCGTTCTGAAAAGGCTGAGCCACTCTTGTTGGGAAAAGACAAAGTCTTACTTTGTCACTGTTTTCCTCACATCACTTTCAAAGAAACCTCTTCATTTAGGTTTTACCACCTCTCATCTGTTTACAGGGTGAGGTTCATACTTGCATCAACGAGTACGATCTGTTCAGGTAGAGTCTTGAGAGCTGCTAGGAGGAAGTATGCTGCCTGTAGATTAGAAGACTACTTTATATAATTGATAATTCTATTATCATTCTGCAAGTTAATATTAAAGGAACAGCCCCTGTAATTTATTATATGAATATTTAATTCAAAAAACTTTACTTGGGGGATACTGAATTTTGCTTCTGTCCTTTGAGCAGTATCTCTATCTTTGAGCTTCAAGTTCTCTGTCCATCTCACCCCGGCAGCTGACAATGAAGAAAATCTGATAGTTATATGTTAGCAGAAGCAGCCAGTGACCAACTATTTTCCAGAAGGAAAATTTTCCTTTCTGCCTTGTACCTCTTAAGGTTATCTGCTATAGAAGAGACTGGATTGGCCCTCATCTAAGAGGCACTGCAGAGAAAGCCCAAGTTTAAAACAGAGGCATTTAGATCTGGTGGATTTTCTTCTCTTTCATGTTTCTTGCTACAAATGTAGTAAGCTTGTAGTTGATACACAGCTGTTTCAGTGCCTAAAAGTACCATAGAAAAGAGATGGTGTGCTCCCCCCCCACCTTTTTTTTTTTTTTCTGTAAGCTTTTCTTCGTGGTCCTTCGGAAGTGTTTTTGATTAATATATTGGCAAAGAACTCATGCAACGGACTGTAATCACTTCCTGTGTCCTATATTTGTGGGTAACTCAAGCCTCTTTTGGTCCTGTCACTTGTAAAGAAAACAAGTTGCTTTATAGGAAGTGGAACTAACAAAACCTGTTTTCCTGTGGTTTGAGGGTTTTTTTTCTCTATATCCCTTTCTCCCCAATGGTTATAATTTCAGCTTAGTGCCACATCTATAGTCCCCTGTCTTTCCTATACCCAGCTTTCTCCCACAGCCCCTGCATCTTCGTAGTCCCTTCGTCCTGCCTTTCTTGCCTCCACCCCTGCACGTCGTATCTCTGTGTGCCCTGGTTACAACTGGGGTGAGAAACAATACCATGTTGTGGCTACAAGTTATAAGCTGGCTGATTAGCCAACCAGCTAACCAACTAACACTGCTGTTAATACTGTGCTACAGTCTTTTCCTTATGGACTTACTAATTTTGGAACCATTGGTATTTGTGATACTTAGAGATGTCTTTTTCTTTTGAGTCTCAGACATGGTCAAATATGGCTTTAACTGGTCAACAGATTTAAAGTGTCTTATAAGCTTTCTAATGAAAAGTAGTTCGAACAAACAGCACTTTTCTTCACAAACTGAATTACTTGCATGTTTTTTCTTTTTTTCCCTACTGTCTTTGAGTTTGTAATTTCACTTCACCCGTCTGTGAGAAGAACCATGATTGTTCTCAGTTGCGCGCCAGTCAAAGGGCAAAAGTTTATGAAGCAGAATTTAAAGGCATCTCCTTTTAATTACCATCTCACAGTCCCATATTGAACCTCTGGTGATTCAGTCTGGCTCACTTCCAAGAACTCTATATATGAAAATGTGTGTATATATATATATACATATACATATACACAAATACATACACGTGTGTCAGTATTTATGTGTGATATATTTTTATATATATATATATATATATAATATAAAAGAGAGAGAGATACACACATACACACTAATTCATAAATCTGTATTTTCTTAGCTAATCTTCTGTGGCTAGAATGCCAATCCTGTCATGTAAAACAATACTGTCATCACACTCTATGGCCCAGTAGTTTGTATGGCCCTCATAAGATAAAGGGATGACGGACCAACCTATGGAGGTTTTCTTATTGTTTTTGGATTATTTGTGGATCTGTACATCTCTAAATCTTTTGTCTAGTTATGGGTCAGCTGAAAAAAAAAAAAAAAAACAGAAATCTGCTTCCATCTTTTTTGAAGTTGATCAAGCTCTGTTGTCCCTATTATACATGTCAGTTAAGCTGAATGAAATTGTTTCCTGCTGCAGAATACTTGATACTGATGCTCTTAAATAATACTATTTATTTCCATTCTAAGCATGTTCTTAAAGTACTGAAAATTTGATATTTTAATATAAGTGCTTGGATGATCCTAAATTAGAGAATCTTCTCTCCTTTTAGCAGCTCCAATCTGCCCTGGTAAGTTGAAATAGTGGCTTTGAACTTTTGTTGCTGTGGGACCTGCTAAAATCTGAATTGTTTATACCTCAGACATTACCTCCTCAGCTGTTTTTTTCAGAGTTGTTTGGCCTTTGGGTTTAGCTTATTTTGAAAATGTATGATTGACTGTTTTGCTATGGTGCACTTCCACTCGAGCAACTGATAGGTGGATCTGTATTTTTGCACCTGACTTTTCTGTTCCACTTTATCTGCCAATGCAATCTGAAATTTATGGGAAACAGACTGAAGCCTACTGATAGTGTATTACAGACACCAGTTCTTGACATCTGATCCTATGTAAGAAAAATCCTCATTGTGTTTAGTAACTAGATTATATACACACCAGCAATTAAAGAGCTCCATCAAACACAGACTACTTTCTTTCAAAAGATGTCAAGCTTCTTAGTAGAAATACTTTCAATACAGAAAGGCAATTGACTAGAAATTTGGCTGTTTGAAGAGATTTGTTATACTGGCTTTTCAAAACATGTAAAAAGAATGGGGATGTCATCCTCATTGTAGTCACAATAGCTCTTCTGATCCCGTGTGCACTTACTGACAACAAATCCAATGTGCTTGTCTTTGTATGTATGTTTGTGCTTTACTGCTTTTGTCTTAACACTTTATTTAGATGCACTTCAGTTATTCCAGTTTTCAATATTTCTATCTGGTGTTGTAATTCACAGTAACCTTGAAGATAGTTATGGTTCTTTCCAAAGTTAGATCATTTTCCCATAGTAACTTCCTCTGTGACCTGCTTGTAAGTTAAACTACTTAGAATTCTGCCAGAAAGTTTCTGGAGTGTGTTGGGAAAGGGGAGTAGCGCTGCTGTTTAATTTTCATAGAATTTGGAGAGCAAATGCCTTTTCATAATTCCAATCTTAAAGATCATCTAATTGTTCAAGCTTCCAACTTCACTTTATTATATAGATTTGTAACAGTAAATGGTCTACCTGGGTTTATTTTGTTAAAGATGATTAAGAAAAAAAGTATTTATGCGGAAGTTATCAAAATCTGAGTAGCTAGTTCAGTAGTTTACTACTGCCTGGTTCTCTAACCATTCCTGTTCTCCAACTGCTTGCACCTACTGGATGTAGAGGTTCTAAGATTTAACTTTATTCTGATTTTTGTTTAGTATTGCATAACAGCAGGCAAATGTAAGTAAAATGCAGGTACCCCTTCAGATCTCTATCAAATTCTGTTTCAAACTGAGTGATTTGGGTAGTCGTACGTTCTTTTCTTGCAGATTCCACGTTATACGACTTCCCTTCACAGATAGCTTACTGATGGCATATATAAAATGACCTACTGCTTTCCACATCATTCACCAGCCTCACAGTGCCCAGCTGCTTAGCAGTACCAGCCCAGGGAAGTCAGTACTGAACATTCTCAGCCCTGCAGGTATTCTTTATAGAACAAAGCAGCAGTACATAAGGCAGAAGGCATCATCTCATGCACCTTATGGCACACTACATTCTATGGAAGTTACAAATGTTTATTCATTCACTGCTGATGGTAATTTGCAGTGATTATTTTTAATACAGTCTAATACTGACCACTTGAAGAAAAGCAATAATGCTGTCGAGAAGTGGAACTTGGAGGGGCTTAACCTTTTTTTTTTTTTTTTTTTTTTTAATGCATTTTTCATCTATCTTTCTTCATTAAGGTTGATGGGTTTTGCCTTAGGTTCTCTGAAATGAAGTCAGAAAAAAAAATGACAAATTCTTTCAAAAATGGCTTGAACTAATAACTTGAGCAGTGACACACAAATGCATGATTATAATGTTTTAACACAAAAGGATTCTCTGTATGCATAAATAAATTCTCAGTCATAGTTCATCTTCCTTCTAGATATTATTGTTCCCTTCAGTACTTCCAAACACTACAGCATTAACAGGAATATACAACGCAGGAATGACAGAATATAGTGAGATAATTTTAAAGTGAAAGGCTTCCCTTGCAGGTTATCCTGAATACAGAAGAGGGTTAGTATTTTAATATCTAACTGATCTTCATTTCCACATAGACTTAACATTACTGAACAACTCCGCACACCTTTTCTTTTCAGTGGATGGATTTCAGGTTCAGAAATGTTCCATGAAATAAGTGTTCCCTTGTATAAATCTGAAGTTGTTTTCTGTAGGTGGAGGCAGGATGTTCAAATTCAGTGGGGAGCCAGTTTAGTAATTTTGTTCAAAGTGCATGGTGAGAATAATCTTTCTCCTAAAATGAAGCACAAGGATAAGTAATAACTTTTTATGCATGATAAGCATCAAAAATATGAGCCTGCTGGTCTTTGCTTTTCATTTTTCTTTACCTTTGTCTTTCAGTCAGAGCCTCCTGCAGTGTGCACACAATGTGATCAATAACTCAATAACTTTTTTCATGCAGTAATTATCTCTATGTGGTATTATCTGAACACTGTTTTTCTTTATTACCCAAAAGATGCAGGAGATATTTATATAACCAGCTGATCCCATTTTGGATGAAGCTGCTTCATGACTGCAGGAGAAAGTTTGTTCTAAATAGCATTTTTTAACAAATGTTATATGGAAACCTTACCAGGCAGTACTACTTGTTTCTAAGGCAAAAAAAAAATATATATTCTAAATATTAAATAAATTGAAGTGCAAAAAAGTATTTAATTAAACACACAGGAAACATCTTGTAAAATCTTTATTAATATTCATTAACAGAATTTTAAGCAATTATGCTAAGTCAGTGCATTTTAATAAAAAGGTCTATTCAGAAAATATGTAACTGTTCTGAAGTTCCTTGTTGATGCCTGGGTTACTGAACTTTCAGAGAAAAGGCTCTTCTTTTTAAAAGTACGTTTTCCATCTGGAATAAACTTTCATTTCATTGGCTTCCAATTTTCACAGATTGAGATCTTGCAAGAATCACGAATGATGATTCCAGATTGCCAGCGCAGATTAGAAGTTGCACACGCAGATCTTACTCAACTATTAGTAAGTATCACACCAAAAACTGTTTATCAAATAATACTGAACACCGCACATTATGAGGTGTTCTTTCTGGGATGAAACTGTATAAACATGTTTAGCCTGCAGTACAACTGAAGCATAACAGAACTTGACTGAAGAATTACTTATAGATTCCAAGACCGACATCCTGTAACATACCAGTATTCCATTTCAGGTAACTGTCTATGCAAACCTGGTCTATAGTATGCAGAAATTTTATGTCTTAGAATGCTAGAAATGGTCTTTAATGGAACATATACCTAACGTGCACTTAAGTACTGAGCTGACTCTGAATTCCTGTGCTAGTTACACAGTCAGGTAAAATAGTTTACCAGCTTTAGACAGCAGACAGGTTTTTTTCTTTAGTTTGTGAGGATATATAAAATATGCTCGTAGAGACCTGAAATATTCAAAATATCTTGCTTAACACATTTATTTTGCTATGGCCAACTGAAAAAAAAAAAAAGCAGAAGTCCTTGTTGAGTAGTGCTTATATGATTTATTAGTGAGGTGGGCATCAGTGCTCCAGTTTTAGGGTATGGATTACTTGCAGAAATAAATACTCTTGCACAGATAGCTTCACAGAAAGTAAACTAAGCTTAGAGATTATCATGCTCCCTTTAAAAGCTGATTTTTCACCAAGAATTCTGTTACAGATGTAAATAAGCTAATATTACACACTGTAGTTAAGCCTCTGACATGTGACTTTTAAAATTTAACAATGATCAGTCAGGATCCACTTTTCAAATGAGAACTCAACTTCTCTTGTCTTCAGGTGATATGCCCCCAGTGTCTTCCAAAACCGATGCTTAGTAATTGGCAGGATTAGGCTGCTTTTGTCATTTAGACAACTTGTTACTTGACAGTTAGCTGATTTAAACTTCGCTGGGATGCAGAAGTGATTTATACTAGATGCTATTAAATTTGTACCACACAGTGTACAAACTTAAAATTACAAATGCAAGTGTGAAGCGGTTACAATTGTTTTCAAAAATTCAAAAATCTAAAAAATTTGTGACTTGCTTCCTTGCAGCAGATCTACTTTCTGTTCTTAGCTTACCTTCAATTTTTTTGTATTCATATAAACTTTAAATATGTTTTTTTCAATTGTCAATCTCTGCTTAAGCTTTTTTCCTAAAAGTACTCTTGTTCTGAGTTCTATTGTTATCAGTTCCAATTCTGATGCACTTGTTTTTAAACATTTATTTAATAGAATAAAGGTACACATAAGTCTACTCACACATGACTGCCATTATATTTTAAACCTGTGCTTTGAATCACATAGAACTAATGTTCTCATTTTTGATGTAACCTTTTTGTTTCATGGTTTCTTTCTTGTATTTAGTCACATGTCAGTTATTACTGAAGTACTCAAAAGCTCTTTTTAATTCCAGGAAAATGAAAAAGAATTGGAAGAAGCTGAAGAGTATAAAGAAGCACGTTCCATACTGGAGTCAGTGAAGCTGGAAGCCTAGAAGATTTTCAGTATTCTCTTTGTATGCATTAGCACTGGGTCCATTCCACACTTCTGTTTGACCACAGCTCTCTTAATATTGTTGACTTGCTAAGGTTCCCTTTATGCAAATAACTAGCCTCTTAACTCCAAAATGCATTGAATAAAGGGTGTTCTGAAACATCTGTGTGTTCCATATTCAGGCAAAATAGAAATATTGCCGGTTCACCTCAATTATAGAAAGAACAACAAAAAAGCTTATTTAATGTAAGGCTAATAGTGTAATAGGTAATACAAAAAAACTTATTCTGAACAATTCAGGCTAAGAAACATGTTACAGTTCAAATGTCTAGCTATGTAAGAAATGTGACAAGTCCATAAATGCTTTAGAAGCACCTTATTGGAAATATTTTCAGGCTATTACAGCAATCTGTACTGAAACAGTGGATGGGCTAAATGACCATAAGTCACTCATCTTTTTCTATGATACTATTTATCTGTCATTACACCTTGTTTCTTTTTGAACATAAGGCAGAATTAAGAGCCAATTCCAAACCTTTCTTAATTTGCCTGGAGTTGATCTGCAGAGCCCTGTTCACATTATTACCGTTAATCAAGATTAAGTTGTTTTTCTCAAGAAACAAGATTTAGCAGCTGTCTAGTATGTTGTGAGCTGGACTTACTGGTAGAAGTTCTGAAGTGAACCTTTTTCTGGAGAGCACAGCTGCTCATCTTGGCCTAAGTGACTTTTTTTGAGCAAAGCTCAAAACCTAGAAGGTGAGAGAGAACTAATGGGTATGGGAACAATGCTTAATCTCCCTGGAAGACCATTAAAACATAATGTACAAAACCTGTGGCTCTTTCAGGATGACTTCTCCAGTTTTTATAATTTGAAAGTTTTTTGGCATGTTCTTTAAAGGCAACACAAAGCACAGTGTACCTTTTGTGTGGTGCTATATGAAATAGTCTAATAAAACTTTTTGTTAATGTGCCTGGGTTCAGGTAAACTGCAGTTTCACCTACATTATGTGCCTTGAGGATCTACCTTCTCTGCACACAGTTATAAACATAAGGTTGTACTGATAAAAATCACTGTGAATACCGTGGTATGTCTTCAGACTTATTTCAGGTAAGACTAATAATGTAGGTAACAGCATTACAGCAGAGTAAGTAGCATAATAACCACTTGCTGCTACTCCCTTGAAAAAGTCTCAGATGTCAGTCTGGCACAGTCTCTTGCTTTTAAGCAGAGTAAAAATGCAAAAAAATAGGAATCTTAACGAAAGTCATCTCATTCTGCTGCTAGGTCTTCAAAGGTAATAAGTCTGCTTCTCATCGCTCTTAAGCATTGCTCTGGCCAACTATTAACAATGCAAGATTTCTGATTGTAGAACGATCTGTTTTTGAAGTAGAGTACCCTAGAACTCAGACTTATACTAGAAAACACTGAGAAGCAAAACCAATTTTGACAACACTATGGTTTCATAAAAGTGTAGGTGTACCTTCCTGGCAGTGTTGTGTCCTAAATGCATAACTGCCAGATGGCAGCAGAGGACACTTTTGCCCAGCTCACAGTGCAAGTGAATGCTGCTAAGGAGATTACTTGTCTTTTCTCACTTATTTCAGTCAGCTTCTTCCATGGACCTTCACCAGCTGAGTGGATCAAGCAGTCTAGATGCCTTACCTGACCAGCTGCACTCTGAGAAGCAATAATTCTTTGCTTAGCAAATGCTTGAGGCTATTGAGTGGAGTACAGTGACTAGATGTTGAGCTGAAAAGGTGTGTTGGGGTTGAGGGGAGGCAAGTTTGTTGGGTAAGGTAGCGTTTTTTAAAAAATTACTCTCCTTCTGAAGAAATAATGCACATTCCTGAAAAGCAAACCCACAGAAAAATGAAATACAGTTGCTGACTTCCACAGAAAATGCAGGTCAGCATAAAGGCTCAACACAGATGTTTCTATAGTGGTTGAATGGCAGTAACATTGTGGTATGGCCCAAGTTGGCATTTAGAATTAAGGGTGCAGGGGATGGAGTAGTTAACCTATAAGCCAGATTCCCATAGAAAGTTCCTTAGTGCAGTAGTTTCTAGTGCAGAATTCTTTGTCATGTCTGCAGTCGTCAGGACCTGAACCACGTTTGCATATATTTTTTCCTAGCTATTTTCTATCTCCCTCCGATTCCATCAAGAACTGAGATGATATTCTCCCCTAGCTGTTTCCTCTTCCTCAACATTACTTTAGTCAGTGTGTAACAGAAGAGCTAATCTTAGAGGAAAAGGAAAACAAGAATTTTTTTTGGAAGGAAGTTTTCAATAGAAGACCTGTACCCATTGTTCTGATCATGGGCTTGCCAGCTATTCTTAAGTTTACTCTTGCACAGTTATGATCCTTGTCCTCTAACTTTAGAGGATGCATTGAATCTATAGTTCTACTGGCAGTCCAAGCAAAAGACATACAAATTTGGTACCCTCACCTAGAAAACAGTATTTCTTAAGTCCTCAGTTACATTACATATTGAAAACAGAGTAGTTTCAAAACTCTTCTGTTTGTCCTCTAATTTAAACTCCTTCCTTTACTTGAAAAATCTCCACAATACTGAGGTAATTACTTGTAACTGGCTAATTTACAGGCTGATTGGTTTTGTTATGTTACTAAAATATTTTAATTAATATACAGCACTTTCTTCCCCAGCAATAATTTCCCAAGGATTCTTTGAAGGTAAGTTTCTTATACTCAGAAAAGTAGTCTCTGACAGCTCTCTGATACAGTACAGCTCAAAATAAAGTCCCTCAACATATTCTACATGAAAAGCAAGACTTATAATTTATTAGCACTACATTTGAGTTTTTTTTTTTTAATGATTTAGAACATAAGTTCTAAAGAAGGATCCAGGATGAGAACTCAAAGAAGTGATTCCCAGAGCCCCCTCAAAGCAGGGGATCTCAGTGTTACCTGTTTGAAAGGCAGGTGCCTTTCAAACCTTGCACTGCTCAGTACAAAGCAGTGAATTGAAAGAAGTTGAAAACAGTTCTCCTCAGCAAAATGACTTGTCTTCTATGCATAGTTGTGGCCACACTGCTTTATTGTATGGAACACAGGCCTTACACTAAATGCAAACGATGGACTAAGGACAGCAGAGGAGATTGCACAAGATATATGCAACCCCTGCCTCCCTCATGTTTTTTAAAAATATATTCAATCACACCAAAAAAAAGCACTTAACCTTCGAAAATTACTTTCCAACGTGTCTTATAAGCCAGCATTTTTGATCGAATGTCACCAGAGCTCACCAAAGCCCAAAATCTAGATCTTATTAGCATAGGCATTACATTTAATATGAGGAAGAAAAAAAATTTTTTAACTTTGTAACAGTTTGGTTTCCTTTTTGTTCTGAAGTTCCTATAGATAATATGTTAGATGGAAGGAAACCCACTGACCCACAGAAACAGCCTCAAGGAGTAAGGTTATATCAATTACTACTTGCTCTTCATTTCAACAAAAGGAAATAAAATAATTCTCATCCTTCCCAACAATCCCATGGCCTCCTCCTGCCCTAGCATAATTAGTGATAAATTTCACCACAGCTCTCCATAAGCAATCAAAAAGACTGCCTAATTAAAAAAGTAATTAGTTTACACAGATAGATGCAAGTGGTTAGATTAGTTTATGAAAATAATGTGAAATTTCTCTAGATGCTTTTAGTGACTAGGTTTCCTGCTGTTAGACTAAATCCTGCTGTTTATGGGTTCTACACATTTTCAGGGGACTAGGTTAAGAAATAAAGACTACATTTACCTACAACTATGGTAACTTCAGAAAAAAAAACATACTGGATATGTTAATTTTTTTTCTCTATTTTCAACCTAGAAGATAAACTTCATATTTTTGCATAAGAATAACTTCCTCCACAAAAGGATTAATGCATTATGGTTCATTCTCTCAGGTTGTTTACACAATATCTATCACCAGGACATTCAGGTGCGAGGCCGAAGCGGTACTGAACCCGGACAAGGAAGACACAAGAGCTATCACACAGCACACTGCAGAATTAATAAGAACGCAGAACAGCTCCCATTAAAAGGCCCAGCGACGAGTTCCTCTGCCCGACATTCTGTCACCAGTAGAAACCAGAGGAAACATCCTGGGCAAGGACACAGTTTTCTCAGGGTGAAGCTCAGTCCTCACACTGCAAGTATGCAGAGTCCCGCAATTTCTCCAAATGCAGGAAACTTGGCTGCATCATTTGTGGCAGCAGGAAGCTGTATTCACACACTCCCAGGCTGAGCGACATGTGGGGGGCGCAAATGCCAGTAGCCAATGCTCAAGGAAGAAGCGTAAGAAACAAGTGTAACAGTGATCTTTGCTGACAGCTAGGAGGCTCTGCCAGGGATAGCAATGACGTAAGAGACTTCCTCTCCTGAAGGCTGTATCATGGCCAATAGTCACTGATAGACCTTACCTCCATGAATATATCAAATACTGTTTATGTAACTGCAGTATTTAAGAAAAAAACTGCAGTAAGAATTCTAGCCATCACAAGAGAGTAAACTGCCTTCTAAACAGTGTAAAAATTTAACTAAAATATAGCTGTTATTCTTAGCTGAGAAAATTAGAAAGCAGTAAACTTTAGTTTTAAACTCCTTTCATTTAAGAAGCTATAAATGAAAATGAAGTTTTAAGTATTGACAATGAAAAGACACAACTACCTGAACTGACTTACCTGCCTACTTGATTTTAAAGAATACAGATCACTAAGTCATTTCTTTGACTGAGCTATTCTTGGAGCACTACCACTGGGTTTGAGGAATATTGAATCAACTGTAAATTCCTGGCTATTGTGGGCTCACGAGTCACAAAAACCCACGTTGAAGACATCTGAAATTCACCTCATCCCCTTAGTTACACTAGATGGAACTAACGAGGCAAAAAAGAAGCTCAAGAAGTGATCAGAACAAAGAACGAATTTCCTCATCAAAGCTAACAAAGCTCAAATTACTTAGTCAAAACCAATTTAAAAATCAATGCAATATTACCAAGGTACTGTTCATCAGCCTACATAAAGCAAGATGGTAAACCACATCCTGGAGCAGTTACACAGAGATGGCATCTGAAGGGCCATCATGTTAGATCCCCTTTGTGCCAGAGGCTATAAAAACACAGGAGACTGATAATCCCAAAGGAGTTATGGTCTCACTATTCATGTGAACTGGTGAATGAGACAAGCAAAGACTGAAAAAAAACAAAAAGAAAACAGTAACCAAGACCTTAAAATTCTCAGCCAGTAGGAACTGATGGTCACATCACTTAGCTACTACTAGAAATCACTTTCTATAAATGGGCAGACCTGAGACTGGATCAGTAATTGGAAGGAGGACAACCAGTGTTTTCACTTGGCTTTGAACTTGAGCCCCTGTGTAAAACAGCTTCATGTAACAGCAGCTTTGAGAGGAAAAAAAGCATTCTTATGGAAGCAAAGAACTGCTAGGAGAACAGATGTCACAAAAAATACTCTGTAATATCGTGTGGTAAAGGGAACACTGCTGAAATATAATGGATTCAAAGGCAGAGCCATTTCTCTTACAGGTACCAGAGGGGAAAGAGAAGAACACCCACATCCTAAATACTGCTCCTTTCAAAAGAGCCTAGAGCTGAGTTGGTATGGAAACTAAACTATCTTCTTCACATTAAAAGGAATAATGCCAGGCCAGGGTGAAGACACATTACGGAAATGAAGAGTCAACATCAGGAAGTCACACAGATCTGCCAAGATTTTACATATCCTGTGGATAAATAGAAGATTTCAATCCCTTTTGCATTGAACATCATACCTTTCAAAAGTCTGCTCTGCCTTTTTAATGAAAAACTCAGCTGGAACTGGACTAATACTCTCTATTTAGACTTCAAATATAAAACTTTACTTAAAAATTTCAACATCACCAGCTGCCTATAATCAAGATCACTTCTCAGATGGTTTAGCTTCGAGAGATGTGCTAGTCTTCTTATAGACACTATTCAGAAACAGCCAATCTACTTTTGAGTTGTAGATGTTCCCTGCAAAGCTCAATCAAGAAAATGGGGGGAGGGGGACTCTTCTGTGGCTTTATAGGCAAAAGCAAAACTCGCATGCTGGCCAGATACTTGATAAGCCAGGCATGGAGAAACTTTACTTCTCTTTAGAGAGATGTTATCAGGGACAGGTTACCAATAGTACCACAGTTTTGCTTTGTTGTTCTTCTACAAATCAACTAGTCTATGGAAAAGCTTGGAGAGACTAATATCTACAAGTTTTAAGTGGCACTGTCTGGCTTATTTCAGTTTAGTACTCCTTTCTTCTGGTGAAAGTAAAGTGAACAAATTACTACTAACTGAAGAAGCAAGAAACATTTTATCACAGACTCACAGAATGGTTGAGGTTGGAAAAGACCTCTGGAGATCACCTTGTCCCACTCCTCTGCTCCACATCACTTAAAGCATACTGCCCAGGATTGCGTCCAGATGGCTTTTGAATATTTCCAAGGATGGAGACTCCACAACCTCTCTGGACAATTTGTTCCACTGCTCAGTCATCCTCACAAAAGTCTTTCCTCGTGTCCCAAAATTATTTTAAAAAGTTGATATACACATGCACAAGCCTCAGAACTTAAGTAGTTTTAAGAAGTGCAGAGCTTAATTATTCCAAGATACTTGAGTATGCAGTGTGCTGTATTATAGACAGTTGATACTGTTAACCAAGCAGAAGCCACTATCCTCTTAAAAAGAGAAAAATCACACACACTACAAGATTAACACATGAAAAAGGTACTTTCAATCTTTAGCTGTTCTTTAGATCTTCTACACTAGAACTCAGGCTGTCAACTGTGGGAATTTGACAGAAGCGTCAAGAGGGAAGAGGGAAAGGGCAAGATGACGAGACGTAAGAGTTGGAAAGCCTATTGGCACATAGTTAGGCTGACTTTAGATACACAGGAGTTGGGCTCAAGACTGCGGATTAATCTGAACATATATCTCAAGCTAAACAGAGAAATGTGCTCTACCTTCAAAAATCCACTAGCCTCCTGAAAGCATATATTCTTTGCCAAAATGGTATTGTGGCAATATAATCAGGAAGGATCACATGCATTGCAATTCAGGATAAAGTCTTTATAATGATGCTACAAGACAAAACATGCACCCTCCTGACAGCTATTTTCTGAGATACAACTTGGTGAAAGAAGTTTTACAAATGCTTATAAATAGGCAGATCTTCTTGGAGCTCTTATTCCCCCTAGGAATCTCAATAAGCAGTCCAAGGAGCAAGCTACTGTTTTCAAACATTCAGTTCAAAAAGGAACACACTTATCCTGACAGTATTGGGCTATTTTATCTCTGCCTCTCTAATTCTTCCCCTGCAGAGCAGAAGGAAGACATACTCTGAAGGCAGCGTAAGAGAGAAGAGGAGTGACAGCTGGGAGCCATCCAAAATAAAGAAGGCCATTTGCAGGAGGTTTCCTCCCCCAGCGTGTCACCATTCCCAATGCTAGGCTCGCTCTCCTTCAACCCCTCACTGTTTCATTAGCTGTAAAATGATGTGGCTTAGGAAGGAAGCAGAACTTTATTAACATGCAGAGACCACTGTTGTACACAGAGACTCAATATGCTGATTACCAGCAAAGAAGCCCCACATTGTGTTCTGACTCCCTCCCTGATTTGGATGTTCTAATGTATGACCTTCTTTCTCTGGTTCCTCATCCTCAGAGAACAATGGAGATGGACAACAACATTATCATTGCCACCCTTGCCTCCAGTGCTAAGAAAGAAAAGCTAGTACTTCCGATCTAAATCCTCTCTCATGCTTCCCAGCTGTGGGCCTGCCATCAGAGTAAGAAAAGCATAGTAAGATGGACTCACGGACACAGAAAGTCTCTTTCAGCCCAGTCTTCCAAGGTGCCACTGCTGCTGTCATGTTCTGTGTTTTCTGTGGCACCAAGGCCAAACTCTCTCTTGTTATAATGACTCTCTCAGGTGTGCTTTCATGCAATTTTCCCATCCAAGTAATTGCTACTATTCAAGGCTGAAAGTAACTTACCTGCAATGGACTGCATTTATGCCAGGTGAAGGAAGATAAACCTAGTCAGTCACTTATCACACACACATACTACCTGTGATGTGTTATTGCTCAACTGTGTTGACTGAAAGTCTCTATTAATCAGATGAGTACAGATGCTGTGCTTGTCATCAGCAGATGAGGCACCTGCAGTCTCACTGGCTGCAACTACAAGCACATGCCACTCCTTAAATAAGGAAGGCAACAGGAGTTTTAGGAGTCTAATAATTTCATGCCTGCTCACTACTGTACTGTTAAATAAAATACTTGTTCTGTATACTACTCCAGTCCCTGAGTCCAGACACACTCTATTTCTCCCAGTACACAAAGCACCTTCTGCCCATTACAAGATTTGACTGTCTTCCTCCTCAAGTGGATCATAAAAGAAAAAAATGCCTTTCAGCACCTTAGCTTCCCTAGCAATAGACTACACAGAATTCTGCACTTTTAGTTGGGAAGGTACAGATATGTTTACCAGTGAAGAAACTCAAAAGATTTACATTGAGTCTTGCATGCTACCTCACCAGAGACAGAGTATGAGAGAACTGTCCTACCTTCAGGATAATTTTAGGAAGCTCAGGTACTTTTCCTTTGGAGAATGTCAATTCAAAGAATGGAAGCTGTCATCAAAACATCATCTACTGGGCAGACTAATTGGGAAGAGAAATACAGAGGCAAAAGAGTTTGTGTTGGCTCAGAAAAGAAAGAGGCACATAGGTTAAGCAAACAGTAGGACGACTGAAAATGCAACCCTGACAGAAAGCAGAAAAAAGTATTCTTTGAGAAAGTGGTTCTTTACCTCCAGCAGTAACTGAGTCTCCTGAGGCTCCTGACCATTTCTTCCCCTGCCTCAAACAACATTCACATTTTCTTCCAACAGAAACAACCATCCAAAATCCCAAAATGTTTCTTCCTAGAAGGAGGTCATTTAAAAACAAACAAAAGAAAAAAAAACATAACTTTGAGAGTTACCTATTGAGGCTACTTTTAAATTTCTAACAGGGGTTATGCACATAATAAGCACTATCACCAAGACATCCTGAGCTAGAGTCAACCGGCCCCCGCACATCTCCATCATTTCAGAAAGTACCAAAATGGGAAACGGGCATCACCGGCAGCACGTGTCCCCTCCATAGTTCCTCAGCAGGTTAAAACGCTAAGCTGCGTGCAGATCCTTTACGATCACAAGCCCTCTGCCTGCACGAGTACATCGCCCGCCCAAAGCAGGCTGCAAAAAGCACGACACGGTTACAGGCGCCATCCTACCCTTTCACCAGGGGCTGCTGGCCTGCTCGGGAGCAGGTCTCCACTCTCCAACTGCCAAGCACAGCTCCCCCTGATTTTTTGTTAATGTCACACAGACCTTTTTCCTAATCAAGAAACTTGACCTTTACTGTGTATTGAAGGTACTAAGCTGAAAGGAGAAATGTTTTTGGTGATAATAAGAACAAAATGTAGAGTCCCTCTCGTGTTTATGTTATCGAGAGCATAAGCGAAGAAAGAAAAATAGCCTGGCCTTTTATTTTATTTTAGTATTTCATATGCGAGACGCTTCTCTTGAATAGATGGAAAAGCACCAAAATGTGCCCCAAATACCCACTATTAAACAACAAAAAGCAGTGGGGGGGAACATACAAAAACAATGCTTCTCCCTCAGCCACAAAGCAGAGCCAGCACGTAATTTCCCTGGGGAGCGACAGGCAGGCTATTATCCCCTCCGCTTCCCTTTCATTTCATGTAAATACAACACTTCGCTCCGGCGCGGGCCCTCGGCCCAGCCGTGCCCAGCACCGCCCCACGGCCCGGCGCCACGCGGCCCTCACCGGCCGCCGCGCCCCCCCCTCCCCCCGTACCTCGGGCACCTCGCTGAGGCCGGCGAGCGCTTCCCCCTTCACCGCCCGCGTCCCTCGCGGCTGCGGCCGCCGCCCCGCGCTCTCCTCGCCCTCGCTCGGCCCCGCGGCCGCCGCTTCCCGCCCGCCGCCACCCCGCGCACGCGCGGCAGGGGCCGCGGCGGCGGCCATCTTGTCGGCCACGGGTGCGCCGGGGTGAACGACGGGGAAGGCGCGATGGCGATGGCCTGTGGGGGCTGTAGCTGATTTTCCGAGTTGATTTGGCTTTACTCTGCATCCCTGTGTTCTGCATTTCACCCCGCTTTACTACACGGAGCAGGGCTGGCGTTGTCACAGCCTTTCCCTTTTGTTTGAGACATGCTCGAGGGAGCTGCGATGGCGGTGGGGCTGTGCCCAGGGCCCAGGCAAATGCTGCACTGGCAGCGCTGCCCCGGGGAGGGAGGCAAGGTAGAAATAATAATTATAACTATAACAGTAATAACAACAGCCAGTGCTGCTTGTGGGCTGGCTCCGTGCTGGGCGTAGCAGGCAGACATGGGCACTGTGTGAAAAGATGGCGCCATAAAGTGTTGTTGCTCCTCTCCGTGCCAATGGCTGCACTAAGGCTTTTAAAAAACTAACAGCTGACACACGGGGTATCTCCTGCAGGGAGAGGGCGAGGGGGCCGCCCCCACCCCACGCCGGCCGGGCGGCGGGCAGGCGGCTCCGGCCCTCGGAGCGGAAACCCGGCGCTGGGTTTCTCACTAGTTTAGATATTTTGTGCAACTCCCAATATTCACCCAAGCCTCATTACCACCTCTTAATGAGACCCCTTTACTCCGTGACGTGCAACCGCTCCATCTCATTAAGGAAATCGCTCTTCAATGCTGATTATTTTATTTGCAGCCATAATTATATTTCTTTCGGCTAAATCACGGTTTAATCGAGCCCACATGGAGGGCAGCAGCACTAATTACAGCGGGAGATGCGGTGGCGGTGGCTGTTCGCCTGCCCGGCCGGAGGAGGCGGCGCCGCGGCGGGCGCGGGCGCGGGACTGGCCCGGGCCGGGGCCGGGGCCGGGGCCGGGGCTGGGGCTGGGGCTGGGGCCGGGGAGGTGGTCTCCAACACAACAACTTATTACTTCTAATTCCCCGACTGTCACCAAATCACCTGCACGAAACAAGAATCTAATTTGTTAAGCTGGCATTTCTGCAGATGGAAGATCGATTTTCTCTTTAGATTTCTCTAATTGAGTGAATATAGACGCCCCGAATTAGCCGCGCTCGGGCAAGAGGGAAAAGGGGGGGGGGGGGGGAGAGAAAAAAAAAGTCAACAAAAATCATCCTTGTAAAATAAGCCATATTACCTCCAGAATTGCCCCCAAATAATAAAGGAAGGTGGATCGAAAGGTCCCAGATTGAGTGACAGTCATATTTCTGGAACTAACTGGTTTTTAAAAGAAAAGGTTAGGACGGCTGGAGAATGCTAACTAACGGCGCGCGGGAGAGATGGCTGAGCTCTGAAATTGCTTACAGAATTACATTTGTTTTTCTTGTGATTTTATTAAAAGTCACTCCTCATCTCCAGAATGCGTGAAAATATCTACTTTCCACTCAGATACACCACATTAACTTGTTGGAGGCGAATTTGTTTGTTTGTCTATTTTATTTATTTGCCAGATAAGATTGATGCAGTCTTATTAGCGCTATATCTAGTTATAGGAAGAGATAAGGATGAGATGTTTTCTTTTTATTCCAATTACTAGACTTGTCACCTAACTGAATAACTGATATATGATTATTTATCTTGAGCAAATAGAAATCAGAAAAGCAGCGAACTTAACACATACATATTTTGTTTGTATGTTCCTTATTATTATATACCACCTATGTAATTGAAGAGATTATAAATACGGTGTTAAAAAGGAAAAAGTTAAATACTCCAAGTCAGTCACCGATTTATATTCTTTCATTGCTATGCCTAAGGGTTTATTTATCCAGCCATTTGGGGAGATTTCGGATTTTTTAAAATGTGTATATATTAAATAAATTCTTCAACTATCAGGAGGGACATTTTTTCCTGGAACTGAAATCTCTTCCTAAAAATAAAGATATATCTTAAAAATGCTTTATACTAGCGTTTTCTTTGCTTTCAGTATAACACCAGTAATTCGTATCTGATTGAATAAGCTACAATACACTCAGTGTGTTTAGGTTCGGTTTTTATAAGTTTCTCGACTTAATATTGTGATAAAAAGACTATACACACATACGTACAGAGCTGGAGAGAGGATGGGAGGTGACTTTTTTGTACAAAGAGTTTGCATTTGGAAGGGAGAGAGCGGAGGGAGGGGGTGTCAGGCATACATTTTATTAAAATAGCTTTTTCCCCATAAAAGACTGGTTGTCATAGTTCTGATGAAAATTAATTGATAGAAGCCATCCTTTCAATCTAAAGCTACCGATTCGCTGTCGAGAGCTTCCCCACAGTCTGCCAGCGAGGAGACAATCGGAGGTGCTGCCTTTGAGTCAGCCGGAGTGAGGCACAGATATAGATATTCAGATAAATAAGCAAACAGGAAAACGATGCTCTTAAACGTATTTGAAAATGTATGACAAGAGACTCGCGCTTTCCTTGCCGTGTTCAGAAAGGCTGTTTTCGGAGTATCTGTCGGCTGCATTTCTTATCAGCTGCGATGATTCTTGGCTCGAATGTGTTTAAACTTCAAAAAGTTGCTTTCAAGGAAGCGTATTTATCACAGCTACAAAATCCTGCATGCAGTCTAATGTCATAAAGCAGCGACGATCATCATACTTAGCTCTGGCTAGAATGACTAAATTGGGATGTGTAGCTGCTGGCAGCCTTGTCCTTCACTTCCGAATAAGTCATATTTCCGAAAGGGTTGATTGAAATAAAAGCACGTGTTTATGTTTTCCCATTTCTTAACTCCATATTACGCCTAACGAAAGGATATAGTTTGATTTGTCATTTGTGTTTAGGCTATGCCGATGTGAAAAAGTAAACAGGAGCCTAAGTCACTTGATTTGTTTTCTGTAAGCAAATAACACTCAAAAGCATAGCTGTAATTTACAATGAATTAAAATTGATTCTTTTCATCAAGCAAGAAAATAGGGAAATGTGAGGTCGTTAATTATTGAGGGAGGCGCTTCTCATTAAAGGAACAATGTTACAATGCAGCACTGAGGAGCAGGAATGTGAATAGTAATATCCCATATTTCAGCACTACTATTTGAAGATACCAGAAAAAGCAGCACAAACAAGCCAGGCAACTAAAAGTTGCATTTGCTAAATGCTAGGAGCGTGCGCTAAGTGTAAAAAGCAATTACACCGCTCTGCATACAGCAGTCCCTTTAGCTGGATGGATGCTCAATAAATACATAAATAAAATATCAAATTACAAACCTTATCAGCTATTTACGCCAAGCCACCCTGTGACTTTAGCAGTTTAACCTTATTTTGTCGTGTTTCTTGCTCCAAATATAATTATTCTGATAAAAGAAGGTTCTGTCCCTAAATCAGAGCGGAATTGGTTAAATACACTTGTTTATGTTACAGCCTCATTCAATCAGAGATAGAGTTTAGCTGGGAGAGGAGGGGATGGGGGACTCTGGGGGGTGGAAAGTTCTCTCCCCTACTTCCCCAGGGTCGCGGCGCTGGAGGATTGGGGTTACAGCGCTCCCGAGCGCGGCCCGCCCCGCTCCTGCGGCCCGGGCTCGGGCAGCTCGGCCGGCGCGGGCGGGAGGCGGGAGCGGCGGGCAGAGCCGGCCCAGGCGGGAGGCCCGGGATGGGGCCCGCTGGGCGCTTTGCGGAAGGCAAGCAAAAGGAAGGGGTGGGGGGAGATGATTTCCCAGTGCCTAGCCCCTTGGCAGGCACTCCTGTACGAAATTCAATCTCTATTTTTTATGAGAAGTAAACTGTCTAAATAAATTTTATTAGGGGCAACCAATATATTTTGTGGTAGTTCCCTTTGTTCCAGTTCTACGTGTGTGTAACAATCTAAAACCTATTTATTGAGGAAAAATCACTGGATCCGTCATAGAAAATCCTTTTACTTTGCTCTGAAGTGATTTCTGAAGACACTCTTGTCACTCTGAAGATTTTGGGCCATTGTGCTAAAGCCTTTCCTTGTTAGGAACTTCAGTTCCTATGATCATGCGGGGAATACCTTAAATTATAACAGGGAATGGACTTGACTGGCAGTTTTCTGGCTACACTGGGAAAAATGGAAAGATGACGGGGAATAAAATCCTTGTAAATACATCTCCAACACTGCCCAGGTGAATTCAGGCACTTGACAAAACCAAGAGTGTACGGAAGCGGAATGCGATTAGGGGATTTTACATATACTCCATTGTCGTTTTCTCGCTGACACGCTGAAGTGTCAGCCAGGCTCGCTCTTTTCTCTCCCGCAGACTTCCTGCTCTGATTTCCCCCCTTCCCCTAAGACGATTGTGCTCTGAAGTCTTGGAAGAAATGATTTAGTTTGTTTATACTGCTATAAAAATCAAGAGCAATAGAAAAGTCATAAAATGAAGCGCGCTATCAATCACACTGCAACATTGTTATTCAGCAGTTACTAACAGAGATTGATAATCCTTTGATTTCATCCCGTTGTTATTACTCTGATGTGTCTGCACATTAACTATTACACGTTTATTTATCGACCTGAAACGTACAACAACGCGGGAGAGACGCGCGCACCCGCCGCGCGGCTGGGCGCGCTCGGCAGCGGCGGGCTGCGCACAGCGGCCCCGGCCCGCGCCGCCGCCGCCGCCGCCGCGCAGGGCTGCGCGCCCGCTCCCCGCGCCCACGGGCTGCGCTCCGCGGCTGCCGCGGCACCGCCGGGCGGCGGCGGCGCCCGCGCGAACCGCTCCGCACGGCCGGCGCTTCCCTCCTCCCCGCGGGGCGCGCAGATATCGTAATTTTTAGGGGAAAATAAAAAAAAAAAAAACAAAACAAACGGACAGTCACCGCCGCTCCCCCCCCCCCGGCCAACCGGCAAAAAATCCCCAAACTCCCTCCCCACCGCCACCTTTTCTCTTTCTTTCTCTCTCCCTCCACCTAAATTGGGGCCCGGCTCTCCCTGCTCTGAGTGGCGGTTCCCGAGCACCCAGGTTCGTTGCAACAACAGCCCGACGTCTCGGAAGCTGAAGAATCAGTGTAGCCAGCGATCAGGGGAAGAAGGAGGGAAAAAAAAAGAAAGAAAGAAAGAAAAAAAAAAAAAAAAAAAAAAAGAGGAGCAAAACTACCCTAGAGATCGGTCGGCCGGTTCCTTTGTCTCCTTGTTCAGTCGCTGCCGAAACCCTGCACATCTGAGCTGCAAACACTCTTGCATCTGTTCGCATGCAGTATTTACAATGTTTTGTGTAAGTCAATTGCATGGCGGAAAAAAAAAAAGCCATTGGCGCTGTATTATTTAACACAGACTTCACCGGGCTCCCTTTTTGGTGGAAGCTTTATTTGCACTAAATGAATAATCTTAATTGCATCACTTTTGAATTAAAAATCAATGTTAATCAAGTTGGAAGTAGTAAATATCAGTTTTCATTGTGCCTGGGTAGAGGATATTTTTCTTGTTTTGCAAATAAAAATACAAGTCAAATAACTTTAAAGGGGCATTATGTTCTGCTACAAATACAATTGAAACGGATTGTTTAGGAGCGGATCAGAAATGGTACAGAATTTTGCACTTAATTTCCTCAGTTATCATTTACAATAAGAACCTCTTGGCTTGACAGCCAAGTCTAAACAGTAGTAAATTAGTACAAATTTATACTGATTTTACTCTAATAATCGTAATAAAAGCTTATAGATTTGGCACTAATTACATAAATGCCTAATGATCTTGAAAATTACTCTGGTTAGAAATATATTACTAATCTAAACTTTGTTGTTGGCTGGCTTTGAAAAATCAGAACATTAGAAATGGTTCGCTTCACTCGTGCAAAGCACTTTAAATTGTTCAAGTAGTTTAACATATTCAAGAGGAAAATAAAAAGCATTCAACTTTATTTACTGCTTTAAATTGAGTTTGCAGCCACGCCGAACTTGGAAACTTTAGCCGAAAAGAAGGGCTCGCGGGCTTGTAAACCTCGGCCCGGAGGGAAGCGCTGCCCGGGCCCCAGCAGCCTGCGGTGCCGCCGCGCTGGCCGCGGGCCGGCGAGGGAGCCGGTGCGGGCCGGGGCCGCCGGGCAGCGCGCACAAGCCCTGCCCGCGCCGCCGTCGGGCCGGCCGGGAGCTGCCCGCGAGGGGCCGCGGCCGCCGCGGCGCCCGGGCCGCGCCGGGCCGAGCGGGGCCAGCGCTGCCCCCCCGCGCCGCGCCGCGCCGCGCCGCGCCGCGCCCGCGCTTCCCACTTACATCCCCGGCGGCGCGGGGCTGCGGGGCCGCGGCGGCGGGTGCGCTCTGAGGAGGCCAAAGCAGCAGGAGAAGCCGCGGATCGGAGGCGGGCGGCGCGGGCGCGGGCGGGCGGGGGCGGGCGGCGCGGCCCGGCAAGGAGCAGCGGGCCGGGCCGGGCCGGGCCGGGCCGGGCCGGGCCGGGCCGGGCGGCGGCGGCGGCGGGAGCCGGGGCGGCGGCGGGCGGAGCGGGCGCGGCGGCGGGCGGAGCGGGCGCGGCGGGCGCTGCCATTTGCCGCTGCCCTCCTGATTGGTCCCCGCGCCGAGCCGCTCACGGGCTCACTGGAGTGTTAAGCACCTCCCCGTCTCTCTAAAGGACATTATAATGCAAGAGACCCCCTTTTTAACCACACACCGAATTTTCTTTCATTTAGGCGATCTATATATATATATATCTATATCTTATATCTATTTTAAATAACTTAAGGCCGCTAAAATTTGGGGGGGAACAGCCTTCGCCCTGGAGCGGTGCGCGATGCTGTCTCACGCCGACCTCCTGGACGCCCGTCTCGGTGAGTTTCCCCCGCCCGCGGCGGCTGCACCGGCGGCGGCGGCGGCGGCGAGGAAGCCGCGGCAGGAAATTGACAATTTGTTCCTTATTTTACCTTAATGCGATCTAAATGGGCTAATTCCTTTAAAAGTAATTGTACTGTATTAAAGTTTAATTTGATTTAACATCGTCTTAAAAAAAAAAAAAAAAAGAGAGAGAGGGAGAGAGGGAGAGGAAGACCTATGGAGTATGTAGATCCACAGCGAGTTGTGGATCATTTATTTTCTCTCTTCTTCCGTTTTTTTTAATACATACCCGCAAACTATTACAATTATCATCATCATTATTATTATTATTTTAGTACAGATGAGCTCGATGGTATTTATGAAGGAGTCTGGGGTAGGCTTTTCCTGGTTGCCTGCTTGCTTTCTTCTCCCCTTTCTTTCTTTTTTACAAAAGAAATACCTATATCTATCTGTTTATGGCGATGCAGGTGTTTGTTCACAGTGGCGGAGGGGGGAGCGGGGAAGGGTGGCCAGGATGATGGAAGTCTCTGCACATCCGTCAGGGAGGTAAAGCTCCCGGCAGTCAGCACCCAGGCGGCTTAAGTGTTATTTCTTTCTTTCCCTTTCCTTCTTCCTTTCTTTCTTTTATCAGCCCCGCTGGAAAACCCAAGCCAAACTCCGCCAAATCTGCCTTCCCCCCTCCCTCTCCCCTCCCTCGGTTTCGTAAGGGAAGGCCCGGCGGGGAGCTGGTTATTTAAGCAGGAAGAGGAGATGCTCGGTGTAAAGTTTTACTTCCCTCGCCCCAAGTTGTTCCGGACGGGGGCTCCGCGCGTTGCGGGCCGGGGGCGGCCGGGCCAGGCCGGGCCGGGCCGGGCCGGGTCGGGGCGGCCGGGGCGAGGTAGCGGCTGGAGGTCGCCGCCGGCTCGGTGAGCCGGAGCCCGGCTTTGATGGATACAAGTCGGGCTGAGCTGGAGGCCGCCTGCCCGGCCGCAGGGGAGTGACTGCGGCTCCTTTGCCTCCGCAGGGATGAAAGATGCGGCCGAGCTGCTGGGACACCGGGAGGCGGTGAAGTGTCGCCTGGGCGTAGGGGGCTCGGACCCGGGGGGCCACCCGGGAGACATGGCCCCCAACTCGGACACGGTGGAAGGCACCACCCTGCTGCCGGGGGAGGACATCACCACAGTGGGATCCAACCCCAGCTCCTTAGCGGTCAGCGCCAAAGACCCCGACAAGCAGCAAGGCCAGCAGGGCGGCCAGACCCCCGGCCAGGCGGGCCAGCAGCAGGGGCAGCAGAAGCAGAAGCGGCACCGCACCCGCTTCACGCCGGCGCAGCTCAACGAGCTGGAGAGGAGCTTCGCCAAGACCCACTACCCGGACATCTTCATGCGGGAGGAGCTGGCCTTGCGCATCGGCCTCACCGAGTCCCGGGTGCAGGTAGGAGCCGCCGCCCCCGGGACTCCCGCTGGCCCCTTCCCCGCGGCACCGCCGCGCTCCAGCGCGCCGACCGGCTGAGGCCCGGAGGAGGGGCTGCCGCCCCAAGCCTCACCCCCCGCCCGAACGCAACAGTTTGGGCAGAAAGCCTTAAATCGGACCCACCCCCCGCCCCTCTCCACACGCGAGGGCGAAGCCGTCCACCCGGAGCGCAGCGGGCCGGGTCGGGGGGCGCCCCGGGGTGTCCCCGTGTCCCCTGCCCATGTGCAAGGCAGCGGAGCGGGGCAGGCTGCGGGCTGAGCCCTGCCCGCCGGGCGGCCCCCAGCCCCGCGGAGGCAGAGCCCGGGCGGGCGGCCCCGCCGCAGCCCCAGCCCGCCGCTCGCTAACGAGCTCTCTGAAGGGCGCCGAGGGAGAGACCCCTTCCCGGGGCCGGGGCCGGGGCCGGCCCGGCGGGCGGCGCGGGGAGGGCGGCACTCGGCTCTCGGCGGGGCGGGCGGCTGCGGCCGCGGCCGCGCACCGCCGGCACCGCCCCTCGGGGCCGCTGTCCGGGGTGCTGGCGGCGCGGCGCGGCAGGGGCGGCCCCCGGGGGTCCGGCGGGCGGGACGCCGCGTGCCCCGGGCGGCTTCTTAGGGGACAGAAGGAAAAAGGGATTTATGGAAAGGCACTTCGGTACACGCAGTTGCGCTGGGAACCCGAGTTTCCCCATACTTGCTTTTATAATGCCTGGAGGACCGCAGGAACAACGCGCAACTTTAACGTCTAGCATGTATCTCCTCCTGTCTAAAGTCTTTCTATATGCATACGTATTTGTGTGTATGTATATGCATACATATATGTATATACATATGCATATATATGTATATGTATATAGGTATATAGAAAACCATTTAGTCAAATACATTTAGGAGAAATTTTGAAATGGGAGAGATGGATATAACTACTAGACTATTCAAAAGCGGCTTTTGTGGGTAAAAGTTTACATTAGCGACTTTCTGCCTGAGTCTCTTCAGAGGCAGAGAAATGTGCACAATGGAAGCACTTGTGGGATGCGGTTTCTCGGCACAACACAGTGCACCTGGAAAGCCACTGCACTTCACC
This sequence comes from Rhea pennata, assembly GCF_028389875.1. Classification (NCBI taxonomy): domain Eukaryota; kingdom Metazoa; phylum Chordata; class Aves; order Rheiformes; family Rheidae; genus Rhea; species Rhea pennata. The sequence goes on along the minus strand of NC_084702.1, from coordinate 56,870,593 downwards.
AGAGCTGGTATTCAGAATATCCCTCGGCAAGCCCAGGCTCTTCAGCGAAATAGAGACATGCTGAAAGAACTCTCTAAATGAACGTTTCAGAAACAGAAACTGACTCTGTTCTTGAATGTGACAGAAAATGCACGCCTGCTTTTAAAAAGTAAAACAGTTTGACTCAACCTACACAAGACTATAATTAGTTTAAATTAAGAAAGAAATTAGATTCACAAATAAAATATAATTGGACAACTGACTTTATGAAAAAAGAAAACGAGGTCTATTAAACTTTATTGGGTTTCCCAAAGGTTAATGATACCAATTTCAATATTAGGAGTGTGGTAAATGAAGTAAAATATAAAATATAAAATGGAAATAGTTATTTTCTAACAGCACATCAAAGAAATTCGTAGGAAGAAAGACAAGTGTTTTAATGGTCTCGGCATAATCCTAAACCAATGATAATAGCTTGAGACTGCTGATAAAAACAGTTTAATAGAGTGGCAATTTAAATATTTTCTACAATAATGTTCTGTAGTTTAAAAAGTAATCAGATAAACATAACCTTCTTAATTAACACTTCAAAATGATTAACATTATGTAATCTAATGCAAAATAATTTATGTAAAATGTATTTACTTCACAATCCACTGTATCACTGCTCCTTGACCAAATTTAAATTAAATAGTAATTGGTTTACGTTCTTATATGAGTACTTTATAGTTTTCTTTATAGTTAACAGATTGCCTACACGGTCTTTGCAGTATATGGGTCCCATACTGATTAAGAAATGATCTAAATAGTTAATTTATAGCGGCTATATATGTTTTTAAGGGTTTTAGATGCTAGGATAAATTACCTCTTTCTTCGTTTTAGATCCATATTTAATGTATATGATATATTTAAATAATTATTAAAGCGGCTGGTGCTTAAACGGGAGTCCAATTCCATGTCTGATATTGCTCTGCTTTTCAGGCTGGTGTAATAAAACCATTCTTTTTATAGCATGCCATTATTAGAAACCAATTTCAGAATTATTTATAACCTGGAATGGCTTATTAAGCAGCAATGCGAGAATCATGCAAATTACGCGATCAAATGCAATATAATAAGCATAATCATTAGTCTCTAGCACGGATTAATTAACTTTCAATATTTTATTTACATAAAAACCAAATCAGTGAAATAACTTCTGCACAGTCAGGCTTGCCTTTCAATATTTTATACGAACAAAAATAATGTGCTGTAATTCCATTGACCATGTCCCCCACAATGGTCCCGTCACCTGCCACATCTTAATAGGGGACAAGCTGAGAGTATTTTCTAGTTTTCTAATGGAATGAGAAATTGCATTTTCTTCCTCTCCCAGCACTATTAAAGTGTAATGAATTCGGCCCAGAGTTCACGGCTGGCTGATCGAAATGAACCTGAGATCTGAGTTTTAATACAGCTCTCCAGATTTCCTACCAAATCTTCACATTAATCATCCGCTGGATTCCAATGAGATCTTCATAAAGCTTTGGCTCCTGGAAAAAAAAAAAAAAAAAAAAAAAAGGAAAGGAAAGGAAAGAGAGAGAGAGAGATAAAGAAAGGAAAAAAAGGGGGATATTCTCTCTCCCATTCTCTCCCTCTATTTCTAATCCATTTATAGCTGGGGAATTAAACGGACTATATATTTTAAAATACATTTACAGTATGTCTATATTACTGTAAGAGTAGATATCATCAAAGTAGATTTTTAGATTCCAACCCCCATTAGATTCTCACTGTTGTATTAATAATTTTCAGGGGCTAGTTGCATTTTAAAAGGGGTCCAAAGTTACCAAATGCTTGTGGTTAATATATTGCTGGAGTTGTCATGTGTGCATTTTCAAAATCTCCCCCAGGTTTTCCCTGCGTTTTAATCTGTCATGCACTAGTTTTCATCTGGAAACATTCACATTTTAAAAGCATATGCAGTTCAGCTATGAACTGAGGCGATCAGACCTGATGGAGAATCTTTACAACACCAGTAAACCATGAAACATAAAAGATTTTGTAGCCGCAATTTAACTATTAACCCTAAAACATAATTGAACACGAATTTTCGATTATTCATATAGCATTTAGTTCCTCAACAGCTGCTCGTTCCCGCTAATGGCCGCCCGCGTTTCTCGGCTGGGGGCCCGCGCGGCGCGGCCAGCTCCGGCCGCTCCGAGGACGCCCTTCGGCGGCACTGCCGGCGCGCCCGCGTTCCCCCCGCCAAACCCCCGCTACTTTCGGCAGCGGTGCCGCGAGGCCCTTCCGCCGGCGTTATTCCGAGCAAAGCACCCGCTGACCGACAGCACCCTCGTTCAAACCCAGCCCAGCGCGGGGGGTTTCTGCGGGCGGCGGCGCCGCGGGGCGAGGCCGAGGCTCCCCGGGAAGCCGCCCCCTCCGGCCCGCCGCAGCCGCCGGCTCGGGGCTCTCCCACCCGCGCCGCCCGTTTGGGGCTCTTCTGCGTTACTATCTGGCGCCGGAGGCGCGGGGCGCCCGCGGGCGGCTCAGCCCGGGGCGGACACGCTCCTCTCCGCCGCGAAGAAAACTTCCAAAAGCTCCGCTAATCGGAGCAGAGCCTCCACGGGGCCGGGGGCTTGCCGCGGGGCCGCGGGGAGACCGTGACTGGAGCGGGGCGACAAGCGGGCAGGGTGGAAGTGGGTGGAAGCAGCGTCTCCGTGAGGGAGCCACCCGCGCCGGCTCCCGCCGCCACCGCTGGGCGCTGAGGCGTTACGGGGCCGCGGACCGTGGAGCCTCGCCAGCGCCCCATGACCCAACCGCTTCGGCCGCCGCGGTGGCGAGCGCTGATCCTGGCTTGCGCCCACGGGCGACGCCCGGCAGACGGGCCGCTTCCTCGGCCGGCTGCCGGGACACCCGCGACGCCCCGCGGCGGCCGGCACGAAGCTGGGCGGATGCCCCGCGACCCCGCCGGGGCACCCGCTCCCGCCGCGCCCCCTGCCGGCGGCGCCCGCCGCCCCCGCGCGCCGCTAACGGCCTCTCCCGCCCCGCCCCCGCGTGCCGCTAACGGTCTTTCCCGCCGCGGCCGCGCGCGGGCCCCGCTAACGGCCTCTTCTGCCCCGCCCCCGCGTGCCGCTAACGGTCTTTGCCGCCTCGGCCGCGCGCGGGGGCCGCTAACGGTGTCTCTCGCCCCGGCCGCCTCCAGGTCTGGTTCCAGAACCGCCGGGCCAAGTGGAAGAAGCGCAAGAAGACGACCAACGTCTTCCGCGCGCCGGGCACGCTGCTGCCCACGCCGGGGCTGCCGCAGTTCCCCTCGGCCGCCGCCGCCGCCGCCGCCGCCATGGGCGACAGCCTCTGCTCCTTCCACGCCAACGACACGCGCTGGGCCGCCGCCGCCATGCCGGGCGTGTCGCAGCTGCCGCTGCCGCCGGCGCTGGGCAGGCAGCAGGCCATGGCGCAGTCGCTGTCCCAGTGCAGCCTGGCGGCGGGGCCGCCGCCCAACTCCATGGGCCTCTCCAACAGCCTGGCGGGCTCCAACGGCGCCGGGCTGCAGTCGCACCTCTACCAGCCCGCGTTCCCCGGCATGGTGCCCGCCTCTCTGCCCGGCCCCAGCAACGTGACGGGCTCGCCGCAGCTCTGCAGCTCCCCGGACAGCAGCGACGTGTGGCGGGGAACCAGCATCGCCTCCCTCCGCCGCAAAGCACTAGAGCACACAGTCTCCATGAGCTTCACCTAATGGCCGGCGGCGCCGCCGCCGCCTCGCCCCGCGCCTCCGCCTCGCCTCGCCCGCCCGCCCCGGCCCGGCCCTCACTCCGGCCCGGCCGCCGCCGCCCCCCACCCCTCCCGGCTCACCAGGGAGTCGACTCAGGATCTGCAATCAGACGCCAACGGACTGGTTTGTGGGCCGAGAAACCCCGCACCCTCCGCCGCGCACGGGCGCCCCCGGCCCGCGCCCCGGGAGCGGCGGCCGCCCGCGGGCCTCCTCCCGCCGGCAGCGAAGCAGAAGCAGCCGCAAGGACTCACTGGGCGTTTGGGATCGCATCTGGTTTCTTCCCTGCCTCCTTTCCTCGACCCCCACCCCTTCGCCACTGCCCCGGCTCATCCACCCGGCCATCTGACGGGCTTTGCAAAGAAATGCGGGTTTTCTTTTTTTCTCTTCTTTTTTTTTTTTTTTTTTCATTTCTTCTCTTGTTAAGAGCAGCAATCTCCCGCCGGCCCCATCTACAGCGAGAGCCGCGGGGCCGGCCGGTGTCGGCCCCAACAGCATCGTCGCGGGGTGCTGGGCGGGCTCGTGAAGCGGTACGAAAAACCCAGAGGGAATCGAATCCATTTTGATAAAGCATTTATAAGCAAGCGCGCGCGAGAGAGGAAAATAAAATTAAAAAAAAAAAAAAGTAATGTTTCTTTTTGTAAGAGTAAAATACACGAAAAAAGGGGGGGGGAGAAAAAGCAAGAGCACTACCCTTTTTCGGTTCTTTGATTTTGTGACACTTGAGTTGCAAATCTGCCCCACGTTTGTTTATGCATTTATTTACGTTCCTGCTGCTATTGTCCCTCCTGCATCTTCCGCTGCCGCCGGCGGAGGCGCCGGCCGCGGTCCTCGGCCCGCCCGCCCGCCCGCCTGCATGTCACCCCGCCACGGGGCCGGGCCGCTGGAGGAATGAACAAACAATGTGAAATAGGATGTTTTGTGTAGATAAAGCATTCTTGTTACATACTGGTCGATTCGTGATATGTTTTAACTTATTGTCTGTGCTTATTTATTGAATTTTTGGGTTTCTTAATAAATGTTTGAGCTAATATAAAGCATATTATTTGACTTTTCCGGACACGTTTATATCAAGTTAGTGTAAATGGATAAATAAAATCATTTTCAGTATGTGATATGAAGAATTATGGGTTTTGGTGTGGCGTGTGAGATATGAGAGGTGTCTTGAAACGCAGGCAAAAAAAAAAAAAAAAAGACGAAAAGAGACTTCTTTATAATTTCAGACTCACTGATTTCCTCGTCATACCTTTGGGAATGGTTTGCTTGCTTGAATTTTTCATTGGAGCATTTCATTTATCACAATTTTAATACTTCATGATTAATAAACTTTTGTTAATCTTTCTGCGTAATTGACCTTTAAACTGCCAGAAAGTTCCGCAGCAAAACAAGAAAGAGACGGGGAGAGGGGAGGGCGGCGGCCGGGCCGGGCCGGGCCGGACCGGGCCGGGCCGGGCCGGGGCAGGCTGCGGAGCGGCGGGAGCCGCAGGGACGCTTCGCCGCGCCGCCCGGGCCGGCTCGGAAGTGAGCGCGCGGCTGCTGGCCGGGTAGCGCCGCGGAGCAGAAAAGCCCCGATTTACTTCTTTGCAAACTTTGACTGGGGAAAGAAAAGTGCAGGGCTTTGTCAAGCGTCTCGCAGACGGGCTTCCCCCCGCCGTCACACACACTCACTTCCTTTTCTAATGCAATGCTGAGATCGCTTCCCCTTGTACATCAATTACACACCTCTTAATTACACACCTGAGAGTGCCCAGCTCCACAGTCACCCGCAGAAGGGTCCTTGCCTGCTCCAAAGTGCAGATTACGTATGCATGTTTAATTTAAAAGAGAAATAAAGGAGGATAAATTACCGAAGATCCAGGCCAGGAGTGAGTCCGCCGGGGGTCTCGCAGGTGCGCAGGAGCCTGCTAGCCCGCCGGCGAGCCGGGCCGGGCCGGGCCGGGCCGGGCCCTTAAGCCGGCGGCGGGGAGCGCGGGGCCGCGCCGTGCCGGCGCCTCCCGTCTGCTGCCGGCCCCGGGCGCAGCCGCCCGGCGCGGGGACCTCTCGGCTGGGTCGCCGCGGGAAGGGGCAGCGGCTCCGTGGGAGCCCCCTGCGCACCCGCGGGGGCTGTTTACCAGCGTGTAGGTTTTACGGCTGCTTTATATTGCTCTGAGCAAGACGGCTTTATGATGTAGGAAAGTAGTGAAGTGCGGTATGGAAGATCTTTTAAAAAAATACGTGCTTTTTAACGGTAGAGAAAAATGTTCTCTCTGGCTGGGGGCAGGGGATTGAGACACAACCTGTAAGATCCCAGTCTTGACATCAAGCAGAGTAAATCTTTGGAAGAGGCTTTACGACGATCTTTCTCTTCGGTCCTCACTCCTAAAATATCCATCATCCCCCCCATATTCTAATGAAACTGTTGTCCTGGTTATGAACAAAGCTTTTTGATCTTGCCCAACTTTGATATAACATTTGTTTCCATGGCAATAGATCTTCATGTTCTCAGTCCTGGAGATTTTTGAAATTATACCTACCCTTAGCACCAGCTGAAGCTTTGCAACATAAAGCATCTAAGCTGATGCACTTATATATTTAGCATGGATGAAAAAAAGGGAACTGCAGATTTCACTCATACATGTTGCAGGTTGTGTGTGAAGGATTTTATTCCAAAATCTCACTCACACTGACATTAAAATACAAAAATTAAACAAAACTGACCAGTTCCAGCTAATAACAATGAACAGCCTTGCTTCGTTCAATGAAAGTGATCAAAATAAATGAATTCCATATATGCTGGGGGAACATTTATGCTGAATAACAATTAGCTTATTACTGACTAAGTAGCTAATACAATGTATTGGGGTTGTAAAAGCTGGGCTTATTTGCCTGCCTTAAGAAGTGTCTTGGCTTTGAGCAATTACCCATCCAGCTTGTAAATAGACTCAGATCTAAGTTTATAGATATGGATTCATTTCTACACCAGGACATCATCCGCATAGGTTTACTTTCCTCTAAACATAACATCACCTCTAATGTCTAAGGAATATATATAATGATAATGTCACTGAACCTTTCATTTGCTCTCTTGATGAAATGCTTTGACACTCTTCCTCTCCTGTCGTCTTCCCCTCAAATCCCCCTGGAAGGCAGAATCTGCTCTTACCCTCTGCTGGAGATTGCATTCATTGAGCAATAATTAACATCAGAAGAAAGTTTGTGCAAGGCGAGGGATCAGATAACATTGCAGTAGAAATTATATTATTGTACCAGCAGCAATGATCCCTGCTCCTAGAAAGGAAAATGTGGTTTAATTTGTGTTGTGGTCTTTAAATTTTCATTTTTCAGAATAAAAATCTCCGAACATGAAAATGTATCTTATAATAATGGAGGTATGGCAGTTAACCTGTCAGTTGAAAGTATGTAACCTTCCTTTTCTCCTTTTCATGACAAAGGTAATCTCATCTGAGGGCATTTATGTGAAGAAATAACAGCATGGCATGGTGAAACCACTGGCTCATTAATCCTGGCATCTACTTCCTGCAGGGTTTCTTGATTAGTTAGATTCATTCATCGGGTATTTCGGAGTTTTTGATTTCTCACCACTGGCTAGGTTCACTGAGTTCAGGCTAAATTGAGCCAGAAGCAATGTTTATTAGTAATTTTGTAATACAGACTACCCTAATAATTCAGTACAAATATCTCATCTGAAATATATCCATTCACCCTACCACCTAATGCAGTTTGCAGCTGTGTTCAGAGAGAACACAAGTGATTGGGCATGTATTTTCTAAATTATTAATATGAGAGCTAATAGCAAACTCCTCTTCATTTCCAATGCTGGAATTAAGATCCCTTTTTTATAAAGCCAGCCCTGACACGGAGGGGACCACCTCCTGCCTGCTCAGCTCAGTTAGTCTGGGAAGCATGGCCTGTTTAGCCTTCCGGCATAAAGACATAAGGGAGAACAAAGGAATTTTACTTTTTCCCTCATGAGTGCTATAAACTTATGAAAAATCTAAACACTGCAAAAGGAAAAGAAAGAAAAATCCCCAGAAATTAACATGTTATAATGTCACAAATCTATCTCAACTGTTTGAGAGCCGTGACGGAGTTGCAGCTTAGAGAAAAGGGACAAAGAAGCAAAGGCCTTGATCCCACAGCCTTTAAATCCATGCTAACTGGATGCAAGTGAGTCATCCAGACATGTGCGTGAAGGTTTGCCAGATAAGTACTCAGAATTGTTCTGCAAAAAGCTTTCTCCCGTCTTTATAAAATTTCTTTTCTAAAATAATCCCCTTCAACCTGTTTAATTCTGAAATAAGAGGTTCCTCACAAGGACCACATTGAAGTGTTGGAGTGCAGCTTGCGCCAGATCAGCTTGTTCAGTCACAGGTAGGAGCCAGGGCCTGAAAGCTGGTTTGACTTTATGTACATGCACCCTATGCCCAAAAATCTCTGGGCAATACTGCTGACAGGCATGGCTTCACCCAGAGAAGCAGAATTTGCCCCCAGAGATGTAGCACCCAGAGACTCCTTTCAAATAGCACGGATCAGTCATTGCTCCAGGTGGCAATGCAATGACAGGAGGAAAACCAGAGTGGGGCAGAGGGGCGAGCACGGGGACGGTACCATTTTAATTTTTCACTTCATTGCAACAAGAACAGCAGCAAGAGTCACAGAGGCTGGTCCTGCCAGGGACGAGGTGGAGGACTGCCTTTGGTGAACCATCATACTTTTATCTATATAGCGCTTGAGGAGTGCATTAATAAACAAGTAAGGCCCTATACGAAATTTGCTTCTACTCCTCAGAGAAAAAACTGCAGGAGGGTGTCTCTCTTTCCATACCCCTCACAGCCAGGCTGGTGTGCAGATGTGGCCAGTTTTTGTCCTCCACCTGGGGCGCGCTGCAATGGGATGGGTGGGAGGTCACTTCCCTTATTTGCAGAGAAATTGTGCCTGCTTCAGCTTCACCTGAGACTAAGTTTGAGGCTCAACAGCTCTGCTTTGCTTTCACTTTGCCTCTTTCATCAATGCTTATGCTTAACAAAACATTTCTCAGCTAAAATAATGCTTTTCTGAGCTTTGAAACCAGTCGAAGGAGAATGTCCCATGGGGAGTCAGGAATCCCGTGGCGTTCGTGCAGGACCTGCTGTTCTGGGTAACGAAATCGTTCTGCAGAGATTCTTATCCTTCCTTCAAAGGTCAAGAGGGAAAATGCAGAATATGCTTAATACACTGTCTACGAGGGTGACGCTCTTCCCTGACCCCCTTGCGCAGTTTGTGCCTTGGAGTATGAAGTTCGATTAGCCTTTTCTTGCAGCACTGGAAACATCATGGTAGTGATCCAAAAAGTACCTTGGAAAAAAACAAACCACAGACTTTCTCTCACTGACCTCCTGCTGCAGTGAATTTCATAAGCTGACGATGCATCCTGTAAGGACACATTTCTTTTTTACTGGGTTCAATTTATCGCCCTTTAATATAATTTAAGTGGCAGCTATGGTTCCCTGTGGCTCCTTTACAAGCTTTTAAGGTTTATTTTTTGCTAACTTTTTAAAGAGCATTTCAGAATGGCTACAGTCACCATCCCCTGTTTTTGATATCTAATTATTAAGAAGAACTACCACCCTCTGTTTCAAGGCATAAACACTATTTTCTAATTTTCTAATAAAATTCTTATGTACTGGAAGCATATGATATCAAGCTTGCTGCCTTCTATCCCAGCTGAAGCCAAACATAATTTGCCTGTAACACGGTGACTCTGTGTCGTTGTTTCCAGAGGATTTGGTCATGGTGTCAATATAGCAAAATGATATGTGGAGTGGGTAGAAGATATGATGTTCAGGAAGTGAGGTACCATTGTCTAGATTTCTTTGCTGTGGCCAAGGCCACCATGCGGTGCCGCTATTCTGCATCCTCCGGGCCCTGAGCCCCACCTGCGCCCATGGAGGCCCCAGAGCAAGGGGGCTGTCTTGTCAGCAGCGGCACCTGCTTAGAGGCTTGCAAGGTTGGTTGTATATCCACTGAATACAGATTTATAAAGAAAAGTCAACGTAGAAAGGTATTTCAGCAGCTACATAGCCACAAAACATCACCAGAAATTAACCAGCTTTGCTCTTTCAACTGAGGAGCAAAATGAGAAGTCTACAGAAGGTCAGGCATATAAAAATGCATTGAGATGAGTATGGAAGAATGTTAAATTGCTAAGTAAAGAATTACAGTTGGTACAGTTGGTGGCTCCAATCTTTGTGTCTATCATAAGCAATAATTAACACCCACAACTGTATTCGTTGTCAGCCTGTGTGCTTATCCTAAGGTCCCAGTGGCAAATAAGTGACTCATGCTTTATTCTTGAAATGTTAATTATTATGAGCTTGATTATTATTCTGCTACATTTTATATTACTGTCACTTCCCTCTTTTTGCTTAGAATTCCTGTGCAATTTTAAACTCAGATTTACCATAAACTGTGGCTAACTGATGGGGAATTCTGCTGGACTCTGGGGATTCCAAGATACCTACGATGAAGACACTTTAGAAAGGATGCAGGACCCTTTGCTATGTCTTAATTGCTGTGGTCTTTCTTAGACCAGAAGAAAAAAGAACCTGCTGCTTCTGACACCTTCATCAGCTGGCTTATATCCTCACTTAAATCACACTTTTCTCATTTCCATTGGAGAAGATTCTTGTCTTTTCTACAATTAGTTGCCCTAACAGTCCTTCAGTCATGATCTCCTCCTCTCTTAGCCTCTCCAGTAGGATGCTCCTACTGTAAATTTCATTCATGGATGTTATGGTTAATCAGTTATACCCGAAATATAAAGCCACTCTGTTACTTGTTGATATCCGTCTTTATGTCATGATTCTGACAGCAGCTGGTTACATAATTACTCGCTAAATGAAAGCATCCGGTATTACAGGTATTTTTTTTTGAAAGCCTCTACATGTCTTAGTACCTAAGTCTCCTCTTCAAGGGATCGTAGGCTGCCAAGTTACATCAATTTTAATCTTGGCTGTGAGGAGTATGAAAGATTTGCTACTTTCACCAGTTTCTTATCAAACTCCACAACTATTTCAGAATTTTCTTCTTTATTATATGATATCCTATTAGCTTGTTCTGTCCAAAGTCTCTAATGATACACAAATCTTTTCTTTCCACTAATTGCACTGCTCTGGTCCTGGCCACCTTTGATGACACAGTTGTCCAATCACTCTAGAAGCGCTCTTTCTATCAGACCACAAAGTCTTGTCTCATCTTTAAATCTCACCTTGATCATTGCATTTTATCTGTAGCTTCAGAATGACTTTCTGCACAAAGTAGTTTGGGATCCTCCACATGAAAGATTCAGTTCTTGCTTGATCCTGCTTTCTTCGATGCCTTGAGGACTCTGACACATCCTACGCTGTGCTGATTCCCTGTGGGAACCACGCCAGGTGAGAAAGGATTTAGGGCACCATTCTTGACTGTGCCTTTTACCTTCACTTTCAGTCACCAGGTTTCTCACTCCACTGACGAATCTCCTTGAATGACTTTGACACATAGGTCCTGTCTAGGTCTTCTCATGTCTGAACTGGTAGAAAAATTCAAATGTCCAGGCACTTCTTGCCCAATTAGTAACTCATTTAGTGGACAAAATACTTCCTCATTTTACATGCCCAGGGCAGTTTTGGAAGGCCCTGCCTCTTACCACTGTGTGTGCAGCAGCTGCAAATCCTGAAGCAATTCTGTTTGCCTCAGAACAATTTCTCAAGAGGCTCCCAGGAAATCTGGGCCTGGCTTGACCGGTAAAGGGCACCTGAGTCTCACTTGTGCCTTGGCTGAGCTATGCTGGCCAGAATAGAGACGTGCAGGAACAGATCTTCCCTTCCATACCTTTCCTCACTTTTTAAGAGACTAATATCATCTTGAGAGTACCTGGAAGGGCTGCCTCTGCTACAACTGAGATCACACCCTGCCTTGCATGAGAATGCAATGTATGAAAATTTATCTAACTTGAATTTCTGTGGAGAAACGGAAATAATGTAGCATGTTGCAGAGACCTACAACGCACAATGCCTTAGCGCTGACAGCTGACCTGCTCACAGCTAGTGTTCCTGACTTGCGAATTACTCTCTGACTCCTCTGTTTTATGGCATTAGTGAACAAATGGGTCACGTTTAGCATGGTCTTTCCAAGGATTATAACAGCACTGCTGCATTTCGTAAAGGTGGGCTTGTGTTTTCACACGCATTCCCAGGCGGATTGAGTGCCTCAGCCGATACAGTCAGTGCTGATTTTTCAAGGTGACAGCACATGAAACTCCTCAAGACTTATGCTAGAGAAACTGGTGCCACTGAACTGGTGGCACTCTGAAAATCAGATTCTCTGGCTTTTGCATGGGTCATCGGACCCTGGAGGCACATAGAAATTCCTCATATGCTTTTGAAGTTAGTTCTTGTGGGCTGAATTCAGACTGCAATTTATAGTGTTTTGGAGAGAGGAAGACAGGCACAAGAGATGGGCAATAGGCTTTTGCAGCAAGGCACAGAGAGTCCCTGTTCCTCTCTGTTGATGATGTGGGGAACCAGGCTGTAGCAGCTTTGCTCCAAATCACTCCTTGCTCTCTTCATTTTAGGTATTATAGCAGAGGCTGAACTCAGATGTCATAAATTTCACTGGTATCCTTACACTCATCCATAGCATGCCTCTGAGGCCTCTAAAGAGTGCCACAAATAAGCCAGTAGGAAATACATGGCACAGAGTTCATGCAGAGTTTTGGCTGCCTATATGTGGCTTGGTGGGACTCGGGCCCCACTGCAGGCCATTTTGGTCTTTGCCCTGCACGCTGTGAGGCGGCTGTAAGTGCCAGAGTTTGGAGTCCAAAATGCAATCCCAGACATGATTCATTGGACTGGAGCTGTATTTGGTGAGTAGTAATATCAATTCCAGAATGTTACTATGGTTTATTTACCGGTTATATTAGCATATGAGCTGATTCACATTGCCACAAAAATCCCTTGCTTGCATATGAATGTTATTGTGCTATCAACTGCTTCTGATACTTCACAGATTTTTTTTTCTATTTTCTCCCTCCTAATCTATTTTTTAGACCAACAACCCTGCTTCAATGGTAGCATCTGCCTTTCTAATAATGTAACTATTTACTGCATCATTGTGCTCTACTCTCATTTCATGTTGTCACAATCTCCACGACATTATTTGAAAATTGTCAAAACCCTCAGTGAGAAATTTCTACCAGAGGGAAAATGAGAAACACAAATGGTGCAGTCTGGTTACCATGAAAAGGCAGGGAAACTAGAGCCGTGCAGTGTCTCTTCAGTGTGACCTCCTCCTGGACTGGGGATGAGAGACTCAGAAGCTATCTGCCAGAAAAGGTGATGTTTGTTTAATCTTGCTGGTGTGTTTTCAATATGCATGCTGAAGTTTGCTCCAGATCCCTCTGGACAGCGCTGCACTGTGTTTCCATCAGCATCTTTTGTTTCTTCCTGCCTACAGAATTCACTACGTTCTTCAACGACAACTGTCCGTGCACCAACCAGTGAATTACTATAAACATAAGAATCGCTCCTACTGAGTTATATCTCCAGGATGGAGCTAGCCTAACTTAGCTACAATGCCTTTAACTGAATCAAAGATACTAGATACAGGAGAAATAAAAATAACTGAGTGCGTTGAATGGGGTGCTTGCTATATAAGCAACTCTCAAATGTTTTCCCGAGCTCAGTCCCCAAGGGAGTCCCCCTCCAGCTGCTCCCAGCTGCTTCGTCCCCGTTCCTGAGGGATACAGAAATCGCCAGGTTTGCAGCGCCTGTCTGGGCCCTCCTGCTGCGTGGCCTCTCCAGGCTGCGGTGGTTCAGGACGCCTTACAGCCACAAGGGTAAACGTAGGGAAGAAAAGGTCCTCGGAGAAGACCGGTTCCTCCAGGCAACCAAGCGTTCAGGGCAGCGTGGCTCACGACAGCTGACACCTAGGGTGTTACACACCGTGCTCACAGTGTTCGGAGCTGACTTCCCACCCGCGAGCCCCAAACCTTCTCCGAAATTACCACCGAGCTGGGCTGCGGCTGCTGATGTGCGCGGCCACCACGCGCCTCAGAAGCATGCCTGGAGTTGAAAAAATATTTGGACATCTTTAGAGTGTCTCTTCACAATAAAGAAATTAAACCAATATAAACATACCACCATAGGCTTACGAGCACGCAGCTGTTGGCGGTCTGCATGTGCTTTCTGTGTATAATAAACACGAAATTGTGACATTCTTTTATTTCCTGGTTGTTTGAAAATCTGGCCTGTGGAGTTGCATACTGTCCTGTATCTGACGTGTCCGCATGGAGAACTCCCACTGCTGATGAGAAAAGTGTATACCAGTGAAAAACAAACAAAAAGCCAAGAAACCCAAACAGAAAAAAGAATTGAGTAACTTATGACTTTTAGCTGACTCAATCATCAAAATGTCTCCAGAGTAAGACTGGTGTCATTTTTGAAGTTTTGTCTGGCTGCTCCAATGAGGCTACTAAATACTGCCAGGTATTAAAGATATGAAGGCAAGAAGCCCTTTTCATCTCAGCTGTACTGAATGGTGATTACACATTCTGAACAATCATACAACTTCTTTAATCAAATGAGGTAATATGAAATTGGCCATTTTTTCCTCAATACTTTCAACTTCAGTGAAAAATACAATAATTAAACTCTCGGTACAATGACTTTCAAATCTCTGCGCACTCTCAGCCCCCTCCCTTCTTCTCTCTCTGGATAATAAATCCTTATGAAAGCTGCCACCACAACTGAGACAGGTTGTGAAATTGTTTAATAATGTTGACTCAAGTGGTGACATCATTTGGAGACTTGCTTTTCTGCAACATCTTTAGAGACAACTGTGAGCTGCTGGATGTGACAGAGCAGATACATCCCATCGCAGCAGGCAGGAAGGCATCTGCAGCAGAGAAGTGTTTCAAAGCAGAGCTTATAAGAAGGGCCACCAGGGAAGGAGAGAGGCAAGTTAGCGGCTTACATTCTGGAGAGCAGGGAGGATGCCTAAGCCAGTCTTTACCACCTAAACAAAGCATTTCAACATGCCTTGAGAATAAAATCATCTAGGGAAAATAAACCGCGCAGAGCCAATTGTTTTTTTGTAGTCTGAAAAGCAACTATCACATCAGACCCCTGGTGCCTTCTGAGCCCGCGTGGAGATGCCGGTTGGACTCCAGGAACATTTATTTTACCAAACCGATCATTTCACCAGGAAGGCACATATCTACTTTAAGAAGAAGATGAAGAACAAGCCTGTGAGGTTCCTTCCTGCTGTAATGCTTTTTCATGATCAAATAACATTAGCATAACTCCTATAAAAATTAACAGGGTTTATCTAACTGGCTGTATTTTGGGAAAAAAATCATTTTTGTTGTTCCTTTTACAGTGGAGCTCAAGAAACCGAGCATGCTGGCTCCAACGTGAGAACCACACGATCTTTAAAAGGGCAGTTCAACCCCCACAAAGTACTGCAAAATGATAACGTATTGCTCAGGTACCTTTTGTTTTTAAAAGTATATATCTAATGAATTTGAACATTTTCTGCTTAAACAGATGTACAATGTCTATCTCTCAAAAGCCAGGTTGTAATTCAAAGGACGCCATGGAAAGAAGAAAAAAAATTACTAGCACTAGTAACAGATGTGAAATTACATTAGATAAATATAATCATTAGTTTCAGTCTCACCCTGGTTAATTTGTTTGTGGAAATGTGCAACCCATTATTCATTAGGTAATTTTTCACACATTGATTAGAAAGCCATGTCAAATTGTGACCCAGCACATTGGGGTTTGCCTATCTTGCAGTGAACTATATCGCTTACAATAGTGGAAATGGGGGACAAAATGTTTATCTCAAGCTGATTTTGTGCCAATAAATAAAGTAAATCAATAGCCAGTGAAGTGTGAACGACATTTCTCTGCTGTATAATATGGTTTTGGGGGCAATTTGACATGCTACAAGGGGAAACAAGGGTCTTGAACAGAAAGGTAATAAAAGCAAATCATACTGGTAACTGTTACTGAAGTCCTGTATTTTTCTCTACATAGGCAGCTTTAAAATGAGAAAAATAATGCACATAGCACTGTAAAAACACTGAGACACTCCCCAGATTTGTAAGCCTACGGGATCAAATTCAGACATGGCAGAGGCAGGAGCACGTCTCAGAAGTTAGTGCGGCCACTAAAGCTAGGTCTGTGTCTGGAGAGCTTCCTTGGGCAGAGTCGGAACAGCCCTGGAGGTGCCGACCGTTCTTCTCATGAAGTTTCACTCACTGCTGGTGATTTTTTTGCCTTCTGCTGTCTTGCTTTCTAGGGGTTTGCATTCTGTGGCTATAAATAGTTTTGCATCAAAATGCGCAGATTGCAGAAGCAGTTCTCTCATATCCTCCCGAGGCAACTGCAGCACTGCTACAGCTTATTTTAAACAAAATTTGCTGCTGGTAGAAACTGGTGGGACTTGATCTGTTTCCCTGGGTTACACTGGTTTGCACCAGCAAAGAACCCAACCCTTCATTGCCTTTATTGAACTTTGACGTTTTTACTTTGCAGATTGCAAGTAAGTAAAAGAGGAAAGGAAAGAGAAACACATTTCTACCTGGTGCTGCTAGGTTTAACTTTTACACCCCTGCCCTAACTATTCTTCCCAAAGGATGGTTTGGGCAATGTTTTGTATGTGACCGTATCAGTGGTTTTATCCAAACGTCAAGTTTGGATAAACATAACCCATGCTGCTTTTCAAGTCAACCAATTGCAAACAGGAAGAAACCAAATCCCCCCCCCCTTTTTTTGCCTTTATTGCTATAAGAAAGAGAACAGAAGAGAATTTGCAGAAGAACTCAGGCCAGTCATTAGTGATGTCTCAGAAATCACTATGGCTAACATCAGTACAGAAAGGGAACAAGGAAAGCTTAAATGTGGAAGCACATTCAGGTGTTCACAGGGAAAACAGCTTCTTTAGCAAGTTCCAGTATCTTGAATTCCAGCACCTCCAAAGCCCTCTGCAGCCGCACCACCTGCACGCTCCTTGCAGCACTTGCGATGGTCCCATGTAAGACAAAACACAGTAACAAACTCAGTCCAGGGAAAAAAGCAGTGTGATAAATTCAGTCAGACCCAGCCAGGCCCTTCCCACTGCTGGTCTGAGCTGGGTGTAAATCCACAGATCTGGAGGTATGGATCCCAGAAGGAGAAGTCCCTGAAGTCAGTAAATTTGGATGGCCTGGGGCGCTGAGCCCACACATGCCACTTCCCCTCACTCTGCACGTTACTCTAGACTCATCAGAAGTCCGGCCATGAACCTCTGCTGAGGCCTGACCCACAGATACCCATCAGCATTGCCCATGCCATTGGATCCTGCTGAGCCTTGGGGTGCCCTGGGGAAGCTGAGAAAGTACTTCCACCCCATGCCTGCTGCCCCTCTCCTGCCTCTTAGAAGCAATTAATGAGGCGTCCTCCAGCTGCAGATCTATCAGACCTTGGCCAACACCAGCAACTAGGGAGAACTGCTTGCATGTCATCCCAAAGGGGATTTGGGGCTTTCCAGTTCCTGCTGGTCCTTTGGCCCCTGGCAGGGAAGCGGCGCTGCTGGGCAGGCTGGCAAATCACAGTTGCTATCTGCAGAGAACAGAAAGGACTCAACTTCTGAGGTACCTTTAGATCAAAGCAGATAATTGCTGTAATAAAAATATCAATACATCTTAAAATCTTTCAAAATCATTTACTAATGCTGTATTTGCAGCTTTCACAGAAATCAAATTAAGCTGTCTCTGCCCGAATGTTTGCAGAAATAGAACAATGTCTCTATCAAACTCATCAGATTCTCTTCCAGCACCAAAGGGGCAGGAGTGATGTACATCCACTGATTTATAAACTGCCTCTGCCTGGCATTTTAAGCCTCTGGTGTTTTCTTTAAAATATAGATTAAAATAACTTGCATTTTTCCACATAATACAGACTGCATTAAGGTAATTAACATTTAATTAACAGCAGGTTTTCCTCAGCAGCTCAGGTTGTGAAGGGCTCGCTGTTGTTGCCATAGGAAGTGGAAGGCTGGGCTGCTTGGTTTCCAGAAAAGGAACAGCTGTGGTTGAGCCCTGACAGTCTGAAATCATCTCTGGAAGGCTGTAATGCTCCAAAGGACAAGGAGAAGCAGAGGCTGTCAGTGTCACAGAGACCATCTTAGGCTGCTGGAGAATGTCATTTTCTTTAGAAATCGGTGTACTGTTGTTAGGGTATTTTTTAATTGAACTGACAGTAGAGCTTTAAAACTCCTGCAAGTACTCAGTAAGCTAATTTAACTGTTTTCTTTTGATATGCTTCTTAATTGCGTGAACAGAACAGTGCAATTATTTCTTACATTTTGCTTTTATTTTTGCTGCTTCTCCTCTCTTCAGATTCCTCACTCTTTCTCTTGGTAGCCATTTGGGGCTTGTTATGAATATTATCCAAGAATAGAGAGATGCACAAATTTCATTAAAAAGTCACACTGTTGCTCCGAATTGAAAACTGCTATCAAGATGTTGCAAACAATATTTGTAAAGGGATCTTTAAAAAGGACAGAAATGCTGAAATGAAGATAACAAGATAGATGGAGTGAATCTGTAATAATACAGGCTAATACCTCTGGGGGAGGGAAAAAAGCAATCTCAAAGAGAACTTGGAAGAGCACGGGGGCTCCCAGAAGGCAGTTGGAGTTTGCCTTTTCCCTTTGATAGGCGCAAGACAAGGCTCTAACTGATAATATTAGTGAAATGCAATAGCAACCACAACTGACTGTATTTTTCACTAGAATGATTCAAGGCTTCATATTATGCAATATGATTATCCTAGTCTGCTCCTAGACTTTTGTAGTTGCAACTGCAACATCTCATATAGCCCAGGGCAGTCAGAAAGAGAAATTCAGGCAAAAATCCCTCACAAATGGTTTAAATTGTGGTTTTACCCCCCTTCCTTTCCAGAGGGGGGCAGTAATCAGCTTCCCCTTGTTTGGCACCAGTTTTTAACCGTTCAGACCAATCCAGCCAGCCCAGTGAATTCATTAGGCCCCATGCCTGTGTACTGCTGCTGGAGAGCCTGACGAGGAAGAGCTGCAGCACAGCAATAACCGCAGGGACTCTGTAAGACAAGAGCCTCAAGGGAAAATGAGGTGAGTGTAATCCCAGGAAAGGGTGTGAATCCAGCTGGGTCTTTAAAAAGAGTAGTTCAGTATCTGCTGTGTTGGTGCTGCTTCTCCAACTGCAGAGGTAATGGGTTGCACAGGGAAACCATAAGGAAGCTCGTCTGCTGAGGACGCAGGCAAGGACAACAGCTCTGCCAACTGTGGCCAAAGTGTCCAGCCAGTCTGGCTTGGCCCTTCGGTGGAGTTAGCCAACACCATGGGAGGTGCTGGCCCAGAAAGCCCAAGACATGTGGCTAGGGTGGCCCTAGAAGAGAAACCCAGAGGTGGAAAGTAGCTGGTGCTCTCCACCCTCACACATCACCACTGGGGAGCTGCAATACGCAATGCAGCCCTTGGAGAAGGTGAACCTTTCGGGCTGCTCCTCCTGGGACTCTCAGGTGTGCCGGATGGCTGCGCCTGGGCACCGCCTGGCCCCAGCGTGCAGCGAGCGCTGAGGGGAGCCCTCGGGCTCTGCCCGCTGCATCTGGGGGAGTCCTGCTTAGCAGAAAACGCCTCAAAAGGCAGAGGACAGAAGTGACTTACCGCTATATTTGCCTTCACAAACAGCATGGGTCTGCACAGCTCGGGCTGCTGCCAGTTAAGGATGATGGCTTTCTCTGAGGGTCAGCGTAACTGCCTGCAAGGATAGCTCTCTTGAAGCCTGTGGGGAGTACAGTGAGAGGGAGGAAGAGAGTGGGTTTGTTTAGGATGGTAGCTGAGTAACTGCGGCATGGGGAAGGTGAAAGAAGGTGGGAACCAAGCTACTTGGCAAAGCTGGTGCGCAGGCAGCAGAGGTGAGGCTTCCTGAAGCAATATCCCAACACTGGCTCACGTTAGACTACTGCCTGGCCAGACAAGAGAAGCTTTGGAAACCTTCCTGTCGGGATGAGACAAATCACACCAGATTATACTGCACAGAAACACCTTATCTGAGGGGGAAGAGGATAAATTAGGTTTCCGGTTACGTAGCTTTCCCGGTGGTGCCTGCCCTCCTGCCCGGGGTCGGGGTGGTGCTGTGCCTGGGCAGGCCTCGGGATGCCCCATCAGATGTGCTCTGCACTCATACGCTGGGGTGAGCCGCTGCAAAGAGTTTCAGCTCCTCCTGGACAGTTTGAGTTGCTTCTGAGCTGGCTGTGTAGGGCCCAGATGTTGTAAATTGGTTGCCATGCCTCGTCTCCTACCTTCCCATTTTTCTTTTGTTTCATCATTATTATAAAAAATTGGTAGATGGCTAATATTACAAGTCCAGGGCAAAACTACTCATACGTTTACTGTAAGGACATTTAAATATTTAAAGCAGATGGTTCCCAATGACCTTACATGTCTCCTTTATAAATGTATGTACTGTCTTATAGAACCATCTGCATCCCAATATGCAGCTCATATGTTTCCAAGTGTTTCCTCGTTAACCAGCAGCAAACTTCATCTTCTGTCTGACATGAGATAAAGGTTCAAGCTCAGTTACAGTAGCGTATTTTGGCGCTCCAGTTGGGAGCAGCGTTTACCCCAATACAGTGAGCTGTCTGTGCCTAGCACTTTGCATTGCAGCTGTACTGCCAAGCACTAGGGTTTGAAGCACCTCCTCACATGAGCTGGGCCTGGGCATTTCAACTGGAGAACGTGCTCTTTGCAAAAGCATAGTCGCGGGTAGTGCTGGGGCATACCCGCTCTCTCGCCCGGCTGCATTGCCTTGGCAAAGCTCTATGTGGAATGCAAAGCGATGCAGAGCAATGCGAGATTTTACATCCCCTCGGATCAGCCTTGCTCCTGGCTCTCTTCTCGTACAGGAGAGCAGAGCCAAAATAGTAAAAGCAATTTTCCATCCTCTGAGAGACCCAGGGGATATCGGTTCTGATCTTGTGCTGGTCTTACACTCACTTAATTCCCTTGACTGGCAGCCTTCCTATGTGAATATCCACTATGCAGAGCTGTTCTGCCATTAAAGCAATATGATTGCCTCACTCCTTTCAAAGAAAAATCCTTTAATTTTTTAGGACTTGCCCTGCAACTGGCTGTGTGCTACCTGCACTTTTTTGGTAGGAAATGATCTTAAAGAATTGTTCATAAAACATATATAAGTGGCAGGTAGATGGGAAGTGGCATGCCTCTAATTTAAATTTCGATTAGAAAAAAATACAGAAATGTATTACATGAGGAACTGTTAAGAGTTGTATGGAATACTGTGTTTTAAGACCTACTGTAGATCTATGTCGGTGCCTGTGAAAGAGAGGATAATTAGTGCCCGTACTCTCAGTCATATCAGACTAAAGGTAATGGGGTGTAAGAAATGGTTCATTAGGCTCTCTCAAGTACTTTTACTGTGTCCATACTATTTATACCAGCAGAAAAAATTCAATGTCTTTAAAATCAAGTCAAAGCATTCGCCTTAGATTCTTCACTTTAAGAAATAACATTGAGTGATGATCTCTTAAAGTCAAACGGAAAAAAAATGTACATAAAAAAACCCTTAAACCATTTTTATTAGCATTCTGTGTCACTCTAACACAGTCTCCCTGCCTATGCAAATCCTGCCTCCTTCATTTGTGCTTCTGGCTATATGTTTAGCTTGCATAGGGGAAAATCTGTGGACACAGGAGGCAAGGAGGCAAACACATAGCATTATTTTCAAAAGAAAGGTATGTGGAATTCATTTGCTTTTTGATCTGAACAAAAGAGCAAACTGTGTGGAGAACAGCAACAAATGTGAGTAAGGGGATGGAAAGAAGTGACTGATAAAAAAGGGTTAAAAAAACAAAATATGTGTAGCTTGACTAAGTGGGGAGGACAGGATGGCGTGCTACAAATGCTTGAAGGGTACAGCTATCAAATGAGGGTGGGAAAGTTATTTAGGCTGACAAAGGAGGTATAAGTAGGAGTAATAGGATGAAGTTAACAAAGGAAAAATTTAGGTTAAGAATCAAGAAAAGCTTCTTGACAGCAAAATATATAATACAGCTCTGGAGCAATTTCTCATGGGAAGCACAGCAGCCCCACCACATGAAGCCCTGTGCATTTAAAGCTAAATTGGACAAAGCATTAGAAAATAAGGATATAAAAAAAATAAGGCACATTACTGCACAGCCAGAGGCTGGACTAGATAACCATGGGCTATTCTCTCCCCCCGTCCCCACTCTTCTGTTTCCATTTTTTTCTGGTTCTTTGATAACGGTGCCCATTTGTACTTTCTAGAAAAGTAACTATCACAGCAAGGGTAAATTTGGGAGTCAGTCTATTAGCATAAATTACACTATATATCTACAAGATAATAAGGGCATAGCAAAGACACATTGTACTAATACTGCACACAATTCTGAGCACACTCGTGGACATACCTCTTCTTTTGGTTTGCAGTCTTGGGCACCTACATTTCAAGAATCTGGCCCTTGATAACTGCTTGGTCTCTGGTAAGAATTAAATGAGCTATGTTTGACACTGTGCTTTCCAGACCTGGCTCAAGCATTAGATTCAGCAGCGAGAGAGAGCACAGAAAATAAGTGCTGAGCACCCGCGGTTCCCAGTGGCTTCAGTGGGGAGCGGCCGTGCTCAGCGTCCTTCGGGCAGCGCCTTCCCACGGCTCTCCGGGTTAACAGCTTGTTTTGTGGAGAGCTGTGGAAATGCAGGTCCAGCATTTTGAGCTCGACGCAGCGGGTAAACATTGCGCAGGGAGGGAAAGTGCGAGTCTGGCTGTATGACGCTGCGGTGGACTGAACTTGCGCTCGTTTGATTTGGGGCGCAGGAAAGGGGCCGCATAAGGGTTTCAAATCCCTCTGGGGAAAACATGTTTTTCGGTTGACCCGTCTAGGACGCAGGCTGGCCCAGTGGCCGTATTGTGTAAGGACAGGTAGGACAATCAACTCTTTAACACACAGGCAGTGAACACCTGCACCCAGGGAGAATACACAATTAAGGAATCCTGATTAATCCGATATCATGGAGCAGAGGTGCAATGGGGAATAGGCATATCCTGAAAGAGGTAAAGAGTAATTACCGACCTAGGCAAAACATATACCATGTACATTTAAGTGCCAATTTAAACTTGGGCTGTTGCCACTTGTTCTAAAATTGTCCCATGAAAAGAGGACATTCTAACTGTAAAATATTATCTGGAAGTTTAGTTATACTAGCATCATAAATTGCTTTTGCATACATTTTAGGAGATGCAGTGTCTTGGCTTTAGACGATTATGGTTTCCTCATCTAAAAGAACAACCATATCTTGGTTAAAAATAGTTTAATGTGATGATGGAAATATCTTAGACACGTTTGTTTTTAAATGCATACAAATAAATGGTCACTAACCTATGACTTCTACCCATGAAAGTATTCATGCATAAATTTAAGTTAAATTGCATGGACTAGCTCATTTGTTTAAAGATAAGCCTGTCTTCAAGAGCTTCCCTGGATATAGGATCTAGAGTTTTAAAACCCAGTGAATCAAAATACATATGGAGCTTTCACACTGTGATGTACAGAGGTAAACACGCTTTTGTGCTTGTCGTGAATACGTGTTGTGATATGCAAGCCTGACATTTTCTTGCATGCGAATGTTGTTCCATCATCTTCCACGGAAAGATATTTTTGTTTACCCAGAGAATTTAGAGTTATTAAGATCAGCTTCTGCAGTCTTTGTACAGACAGAAAAAAATGTTCAGAAGACTATTGACTTTAATGTTTGTTGGGTTTCTTTTTCCTCCTGAGCAAGGACTGCAGGACTGCACCATAATTATTTCTTGAGCCAAGTATTGAGCTTTTGGTACTCCCTGTGTTTGCTGTTTGCTCCTGGAAGATACAGTGAAAAATGGCTCTTACATTTTGTATTAATTTAAAAAGCAACAACATCTCCTCTATGCAAAATGCAGAATTCAGAACGAAAGCTGCCCTCATGTGTTAGCAGGAAAAACGTTTATCAAACGTGTGGTGAGATTCTGTTATACATTTACTTAATCTTAAAATCAGTTTGTAAATCGGTCTGCATTTATATTATTTTTTGTTATTATCCTTCATACTGTGGAAGTGCTTAGGAGGACCCGTAAAGAGCCATGATCCTGCTGTGCCAGACTCCGTATAAACAGAGAACTCAAAGACGATCCCTGTGTCAACGAAGTGACACTGCTTCTACGCGAGTGCCCTACACGACACTTGCATCATGTATATTGCACAGACTGAAAAACTCCAGGCTAATTCTCACACGTGCAAACCCGGGATCTGACCTTCCACCTTCGAGACGCTACTTTTTATCTCCTACCACTGAAGTCGGTGGGAGCTTTGCCACCAGTTTCAGTGATGAAGGCAAGTCAGGTCCTGAGCAAGCTGAAGTGCAGCCCAGCATCTGCATGCAATGCCGATGTACTTTGCTTCTCACCCCCCAAGAAGGTCCCGTCCCTCGGAGCTGGGAGGAGCACAGCGCTCTTGAGACCATGCACAACTGCAGTCTACAAACACATTCCTCACCCCACCATGATTCACGATTCAGAAACGTCCTTTGCAGTAAACTTTCAGACCATTTAAATGGCACTTTTGACAATTTCACACCATGCACCTTTGAGTATAAATCACTTTCCACGAACTTCTTTGTGGCTTTCTCTAGTTACACTTTTTTCTTTCTCCAAAATTCTGGGGAATTCCAGAACATTTTGCAATTAGCTAAGGATTATATTTCCTTATTTTTATTAATTTTATGTAAAGTGGGATTTATCAGTGGAGCATTCATTGACACTGACTTCAATTTATTCTGATGAAACTGACTGACATCTGTGTGTGCTGTTCATCAGTCATAATTTAAACCATTCTTAATTGCATTAAATGTAAATTAAGACATTCAATTTCAGCCATTATTTTTCATAAAACACTGTGAACTGAATTTTAGTGGGTCATGAGATCTTACATTCAAAATAAATAGGGTAAATTCGAAACTTACCATTGATGTTCATATTTCACCCTTTGTCGACTGCATTTCTTTTGTAGCTTACTAGATTGGAACAATTAATTTTCCTTCTGAAGGGAACACGAATGGCTAAAGATGATGTAGCTGAATTTTTTAACAAATGACTTTATCATTTCTAGAGCTTGCTTGTTACCGCAATGTATTAAATATATTAAGAGAAAACGAAATCTTTCAGCCAAACCAAATGACAAATTAAAGCAGAAAATGCAAACAGAGCCAGGATCAGTTCTCAGATTTGGAGCTCACAAGGGGACGCCATCAGGCTCATCCGTTGAGCTCCTTGGCGAGGTCTTCCAAGCGGGACCTGTTAGGCAACGAGGGCTTGGGACGGGCAGTGTTCAGAATAACGGGCGCGCGTGGAGGCGGCATTTCTGTAAAGGAGAATAGCATATAGCGAGCAGGCTGGTGTGCTCCACTGGAAAGGCCTCGTATTTCACTTTCTGAAGCTAATACCAAAGCACCTGCTTAGTGCAATAGGTCTGGCGCTAGTAAATGGCTCGTACAGCCACCAGCAAACCTCACTGGTGGGGAGGAGGTTTCTAAAACACAGTTTGCTTTACCCCGGATCAGGGGAGTCGTGGAAGGCCGGCGCTTAGCGGAGGGCATGCCCTCGCCGCGGCATGGGGGCTGGGCCGGGCTCGGCAAGCGGAGCCGGGCCACGCGGAGGGCGGCAGAGCCCCGGCCCCGCTCGCGCTCCACGCTGGGGGCTCGGCCACGCGGGTGGCCTCGTCCAGACGTGGGAACCGCGGGGCTGGCCGCCGCTGCTGGTGCGAAACGGGCTTCCCCGCGCCGCCCACCCTCAGAGAGGGCCCGCGAGGCCGGAGATGCTCTGGGCTGCTCCCGGGACTCGTCCTTCTGAGCGAGGATGAAGGCTGCTGGTGCGGCTACGGCTCTGCGGGACGGGGGGCAAAAGCTGGCCAGCCGAGGGAGGACCACAGCACCTCCTTGCTTCGCTTACACGTGTAGTAAAATTTTATATAACTATTATATACGACATTTACATTCCCATGTCAGTTCAACTGATGGAGAATGAAGTGTTGCAATAAGTCTGGGGACGGGTAGTGATGCAATCATTCTACCAGTTTCTTGCTATTAATATATGTCTCTTACTCATTTTTAAAGATAGCATAAATGAGAGTACTGAATATAAATGGCTTTTGTAAGTCATTGAGGTCAGTGAAGCATGTCATTGTTTGCAACTTGAATTCCATGAAAGCACTGGCTGGCTGAGAGGCACACTATATATTTTTCTCATAAATAAAAACCACAAACGATATTCGCTATGTTTAATGATAATTATAAAATAATACTGTGTACAATGAGTTTCCAAAGCCAGAACTAGTTGTGAGTGCTTAATAATATGACCTTACGATGTCATCTTCAGCATACGTGATGCCTATATGCCAGCAAAGTATAAATTATTTCTCTGGCTGTACGTTAGCAAACATTTGATTATGATTTATTTTGGGGTTCTCTGAAAGATGAAGTAAGTTCTTTAATATTAGCATTACTAATGGTTTTAATGAGGCATTAAAATGTTGCAGTATTGTAGGAACATTTTTCTTTTTTAATATTATTTCATTAATAGTTTACATGAATGTTAATGTTAAATTGATTATGGAACCTGAAAGAGTAATCCACAAAATGTCAAAGTGCCATTAGCACAGTGAAAGAGCCCTCCAAAGGCAGGGATCTGGTAAGAGCTAATGAGCTATCTCTGTACCACATAACACTGAAGTAGCTTTTTCTAAAATAAAGACCAAAATTAGTCTTTAATATATTTCACTTTGGGACTCTCCAGCCATTTGAATGTCAGGCCTCGCACATACAAAAAGCCAGTTCAGGCCCCAGCACCAGCGACTTCCCCAGAATTTAGGTCTTATTTATGTGAGTCTAAAGTAAAAACTTAAAAAAGCCAAATTAAAAGAAAAAGTCTTTCGTAGGATCCAAAGACTGCATAATCCACCTGTCGACACCTCTGTAGAGTGGATCAGCCATAGGGATTTATGGTTCACATGCTGTTATCACTGTACATATTGCTTTTTAGTTGAACAAGAAAAAGTGCAAGGAACACTTCTGGTAAATTTTGCTGAAGTAATTTTTTTAACCAACACACGCTTTCTCATGGAGTGCAGATGTGTGCAGAGGAACATGTAGTGATATGCTACATTAGAAAATGTAAATGAAAATAGGGACAAGGCGAGGTGGAAAAGGCCCTGTCACGTGTAAGTGGTTCAACACCAGTTCACAAATGTGGAGGGTATGGGGGCGTGTTGAGGGGCATGTTTTGAAAGACTTGTCCCACAGCAGCTCTGACTTAAGCAAATAGACCTTATGCAGCAGAAGAACCAAGGTCTTATTGACCTTGGCAGCTTTATGGGAGAAAAGTTAATGTAAAGATGAAGTATTCTTGAACAATTTAATCTATATGCCAGGTAAATCCACGCTCTTATGTGCTATCTTTGCAAGTCTTGAATGTTTCTGCTCTTAATAGTGCCTGGGGCAGATAAAATCTACTCTCTATATCTGATTTGTTTTTATATTACAGGAAGATATTAAGAGGAGAACTGGCCTGTTATCATGGTTCCTCGCTAATGCGGTATCATGCTTTGGAATATATAAGAGAATTCAGGGACATTAATTTGTGTAAGAGCATCATGCTGGCACCAGAGCAAAAGGTACGTTGCCTCTGAAGTATGACCATCAATAAAAATGCCTGCTTGCAGTCCCCTAGCAGCCCAACAGCTGCTGTGGCAGTGCACATAAAATCTTGACTACTGATGTCCAAGCCTTTCTCAAAGCAGTTATTGCCAGGTTGGAAGTCCCAGTTTCACCACCAGAGACAGCCACCTCCCAGCACCTTTTAAACAGCTATGGCCACAGGTCCAGACGTTCAGGGGTCCTGGGTATAAGGCAGGGTCAACACCAGGATGTGATGCCAGTGAAGGGGAGATGAGCCATGTGTCTTCAGCCTGAAGACCACTAGAAGAGGTTTGGGGCTTTGGCCTGGCACAGCATCCTTTGTACAACATGAACTGCAAATAAGCCCTGACTTCAGGGCAAGCAAAATTGTGAGGTGCTGTACTCCATCTGTGTAGCATAATCCTACTGTAGGTTAACAACTTCTCATGGTGTCTAAGCTCAA
This sequence comes from Rhea pennata, assembly GCF_028389875.1. Taxonomy (NCBI): domain Eukaryota; kingdom Metazoa; phylum Chordata; class Aves; order Rheiformes; family Rheidae; genus Rhea; species Rhea pennata. Next base: position 56,842,610 of record NC_084702.1, on the reverse strand, counting down.
GTTGGAATGAGCAATTCAGACTTTCTATGATATGGAGTTGCCAGACACTGTCTCTGTCATGGCCGATGGAGAGAGTTGAATGTCCAGTCATGATCTGGTTGTAGACAAAGTGTCAGCCCTGGCAGTTATGGGTCATACATGAATTGAATGCTTCCAAGTGTCCCTTGTCGACATTTTCCAAACCACCAAAATGCTTGAAAGAGCCCCTGACAGCAGCAGGAGCAGAGAGAAAACTTCAGTTCTCCACAGCCTGAACCCACACTGTATCATTTGCAGCTCTCTAAATCACTTTCCTCTAAACTTAGGCTCAGGCTGAAGTGGAGCAGAGAGCTTAGTCTTAGGTGGGATTTTTTTCTTTCTGTAACACAAAAATTTGTTCAGCCGTGAATCAGGCAAATGAGCTCTTTTCAGCCTGAGATCCCATTTTTTGTCCAGATCTTGGCCTAAATAAAATACTCCAGAAAAGGATGAAGTATTGCTATACAGCTCTACAGCCTCCTCTCTACCTCTGGTGCATACGAACGTTACCTTCTTTTTCTTTGTGACAGTGTGACATTTTATGTGCTGTGACCATTTCCCAGTCTGCAGTTCAAAAAAGGTTTCTTTGCTTTGTGCAGATAGTGGGCTAAAGGGCTGTACAAGCGACTGTTGGAAGAAAAAGAGAAAGAGGGTGATATGAGGCAGGCAGACATACTGCCAGGCACTGGGAGGCAGGTGGAGCCTTGAGTTGTGGATGTGCTAGTGAGGGCGACTTTAATTATTAAATCAACAATTAAAATGAAAAGTAGATAAGTAGTTAATGAATAGACCGTTTTCCAATAATAAGGAGAAAGCAGATAGGCTGAGAGAGCTATATCTGGCTTTTAAGCAGGATTCTTCATTCTTTTACAGTTCAGTGGAGAACTCTGCTGCATTTTGATTTCACTTGGGAGTTCTGTGTAGAAGCTCATGGTATGGTTTGGTACATTATACTTAAGAGGTCATGTATTTATTATTAGATTTGTGTATGTAATCTGAATATTCCCGCTTGTATCTAATATATGGAAATCAAATCCGCTCAATACAGTGTCCTGAGTACTAGGAATATGTTTCTCCTGTAAAGACTTGTTTTGTTAAAAATATCAGAGTGATAAAATTAATATGATAGTGAACTGCATTGTGCTACTCTCTACACCATTGAAGCAAACCTGATGGCCTCTCCTTGCAGCCTTACCCAGAAGCAACTTCTGCCAGATCTAACAGCAGATTTCCCTGAAGTAGACACTGTAGGATTGGCTCTTGAGCCATTCCTGACATTGGTGAACTAGCGCAGGGTTAACCTGGAATCCTCTTTGACTTTTGCAATCCAGTGTCCTAGCTGCCTTAAAGGGAGAGCTTTGTGTGAATATGTCATTAAAGACATTTATTAATGCATTTGTTAATAACTTATTAATGCAGATGGAATCAGATTAAGCCCTTGGTACAAACCCTGTAGGACCTGAAGGAGATACACAACTGCTTACTGGGCATGTGGTCTGATGGCAAGCTCCTGCCATCCGAAGTGGATATATAGGCAATATTAGGTATTCTGTTTAACACTATACACTTATATTCATTACCACTCAGAATAATAAAAACTTCCCATTTTACAGTGACATTTATTTACCGCCAAGCATCAGCGCAGGCGGAAGAACTCCCAGTTACTACTGTATATAATCTCAGGGTCTGTCATTCACATGTAGAAAACTCAGCTCTCTATTTAGCACAGTGTTGGTGAAAGATAGACATTTACAGGGCCCCTCTGCCCTTGAGCTGTTCCATTAGTGCATGGAAAGCACCTTGCAGCCTGTGACAAGCGCAGCAGATCGGCACTAAATCAAAAATCAGTGCCAGCCAGGGATCTAAGCCACCATGAAGGTCACAGCCATCAGCTGCATGCCATCTCAATCCAAACAAAACACACTGGATACAGGGGGATTTTCACTACTCACAATAGGAGACAAACATATCATGTTAGAGTAATCCCCTGATAGCAGTGAAACGGGTAACTGACCTTTTAAATACTTTTGAGTATTTAATAAAACTTTGAAGATGAGGGGAGGGAGGTGTTGGTAATTTTTGGGTGCTTTTTATATTGTAACTTAGACGTTGGCTCTGTGCCGCAGCAAACCAAAGTGTTAACAAGGAATTTCTCTCCCAGTGTTGGGAGAGCACATATGTTTTAGAAAGCTCATGAGTTAATTCTCTCTAGTCAGTTTTTTTCCTAGATAAAAGCTCCTTGTTCTGAATAATTTTCTCTTTTGAACATTAAGAAACTTACCAAAATGTCTTTAATTGGTTGATCAATCTAAAAGAGCTTTAAGATACAAAACAGCTTTATGGTGAACAGTATCTTCCCTAAAAAATATAACCCAAAGCAATGTTCAGAACTGCACACTGTAATAGTAGCACAAAGCTAATGAGGGGAAAATAGCAAAAGGATAGAGAGATTAAGAGGCTTAAGTAAGACAGTCAAGGTAGTCTACCGATTAAGGTTTATGAGATGAAGAGATATTAAAATAGCAGGGTCTGAATGAACCAAGATATGTGTCTTCTTTCAGTAAGGTTGCCAATCAGATGTACGGTAGTGCCAAGGGCAAACCCAAACACCCGTATGGACATTAGTGGGGGATGTTCTCAGGGGGATCTGTGCAGGACGTGCCATGTTATACCCGGCTCTCTCCCCTTCCTCTGCAGAAAATGGCATCTAAAATTGCTTCCTTGTTTGGATTCTTCATGTTCAAGAGAATAGAGCAGTGAGAGAGGTAAAAATATTTCATTCCTGTGTGGCTTCTCCCTATATACCCCTGAGCCAGGAGCTGGAAATCTCCTGCACCTGTGGAGCCCCATTTGAAGGCAAATTCTGGAACCAGCTGGCTGGGAGTCTGACTGCTGGGGATGTGGATAAACCCACGGTGGATCTGAGCATGCAGGTTTGTGTGTGAGGTGCCCTGGCCTTCTGCAAACTCCCTCAGGTTCACAAAGGGCTCGAGGAACATCGAGGGTCTGGGAGCTAAACCCTGGCACCCCTCCACAGATTTAGCCTCTTCTCTTTGGAAGAATTTTGGAGCAAACTCCCTACAGGAACTCCAGGGAGTTCGTGCCTTTCCTTTCCCAGGGGCCTTCCTCCAGGCTTTACTGAGGGAGAGCCCTTCCCTTTTCCTTAGAGTGCGTGGTGTGCTCTGATGGAGTTTTTATTTCCACAGCTCTACAGTAATTTATGTTCTGTAACAGAAAAAGAAAAAATATAAATATGCTGCATGGAGAGTTCATACATAGTCTTGCTAGGCTTGTGTGCTACACACAAGTTTTATAAAGAGAATGAGGCCCCTTTGGAAATAAAATGACTGGATTAGGGAAAATAGAACTGCTTCCCTATGGAAATGTCTACCTCCTGCTTTGGTAATGTCTGTTAGAAATCTAAAATATGTAAAACAAAAGGAATGGGTCCAAATATGTAGAATATAAATACAAAACAATGCACTGGATCAGGCAAAAGACTCATTGGCAGATACAACTTCATGAGAAAAGGGTGTAGGAAATGGAGCCTAGATATAAGTGATGCTTCCCTTACCACACTTCCAAGCTATGGGAATCTGCCTGGGCCATATGTGGAATCATCATGTTTCACACCCACCGATGGGTTTACCTCTTAGGAGTTTGCCTATTCCTTTACTGAAGCTATTTAAGTGTACTTTTCTAAATAAATACAAGAGGATTGCTGACATGTTTGTGGAAAGGAATGTTTTTCTTAGAGGGAATATTCATAAATATGAATAACACTGCTGCTCTAAATGTCCATTTTGCTGTTAAAATCCATGTACTTGTGGCTGATTAATAGATTGTTCTATGCAGGATATGTGGTCTTAATTTCAGATGAAAATTATTTGTGCACATACACATACTTGCATACACAAAAACACACAAGAGCTCCACAACCTATAATAGGGACATGAGTGTTCCTATTATCAAGTGCTAAATAAAGCCAATATAGTTTGAAAAACAGATGCTTTGAGGCCACTCCAAACATAGGGAGAGCAAACAGTTTTCTCCCTGCTTGAGAAGTTCCCTGGGAACCAAAAAACAAGATAAGCTAGAAAAAAATGTGCGTTGTTGTAGGGTGCCATCTGCTGGCACTCAAACAGGCTCTTTCGCTGCAAAAAAAAAAGGATAGGGAAGAGATTTCTGACTTTGTCAGACCATTTTTTTTTTCTCCTTTCAGTTGAGACCCACAGGCAGGATTTTGTCTTACCTGTACCAGAGCTTTCATTAAACCCATGCACATCTTCGATATTACTTGATTTAAATTCTCTTTAATAGCCACTTCTTAAACTCAAGTAAGGAAGGCACTTTGAAAAGGAGCCAGTGTCTTTTCTCTTTCCTTTTTCTTTTTCTTGTCAGTTAATAAAGTTTTTCTATTCATCAGGAGCCAGCCTGTGAGTGTGCTCTATTTAAATGCTCTGGCTTTTCGCTTAATGCATCCCATCTGTTTCTGAAATAAATTGCAATAATCCGTGTTTAATGTTAATCAATGTATTACTAAATATGCAAATTATATTAAAAGACATGGTTTGAAAAAGCTTTCATTTGTAAATATGGTAGCTTAAAACAGGAAGCATATCTAAAAGCCATTTAGATACAGTAGCCTAAGTCTAACACTGTGGCTGATTTATAAAGCAGTTTGCAAGTTGATCTTTCTCCCACAAGGGGATATGTAAAACTGTTGCATATCAGATTTTGTTAACATCTGATGGGTTACTGCTAACAGTGTAAAAGCCTAATATTCACAACCATGTCTCCTATTTAAATTAAAGCAATCTTATTCCAGCTTTCTAATTTTTGTGCTGATCCTAACATATGAATTTGCATGAAGAGTTTATGAATCACAGTGAAAGCAATCTGAACAAGCTTTTCAATCAGTAGTACATCTTAGTGCCTGATCTAGATAATTCATTGTCTAAGGGGCTCTTCTGGCATCCCTCCCTCCCTCCCTTTCAGAGGGTCTGGTCTATCCACGGGGCTGGTCCTGGCAGCGTGGCTGCAGCTACCACCTCACTTGGCTGGAAGGTCCTCCGGGGCATTGCCCCGGTGCTGAGGCGGTCACGCTCACCCAGCCCGGGGGGCTCAGGGAGGTTGCTACAGCATTGCTTGTGCTACCCATTAGGCTGCCATTTTAGGCATAACCGGGGTGTTTGCACTAGTTGACTTTCCATGAAAGAGTAGTGGAGCCTGTCAGGAAAGTGCCTGCACACAAAGTCTGCCTGACCTCTGCACCCAGATTAATGGCCCCAAACACAGCAACAAACACATGGATGGACAGAGAGAATAGACCCAGCTGGGAAGATGAACACTGAGATGTTCTGCAAACAGAGGTGACCCCTCTTGGTCTTAGGACATGGTCAGCCATTGCCTTTATTTTCTCTTTTTTTGCCGTGTTTTCTTGTTCAGATGCCTGCTGCCCTCACTGGACTGGACAGACTGCCTGATGAAACCACCTCTTCTTCATGGCAGGGCAGCTGAAGAGTTGCCATCCCTGGGAGCCCTATAAGGCCACCAACAAGGCTAGTAGATAGGAAAGGAAGTTGTATTCAATTTGTGTTTCGTTTCACAACAGATTTTTTTTTCTCATGCTGCATTACAGAAAATCTTTGATGTTTCAGGATACAAGTCAACCTCTAAAAGCAGATATGACAGTTTACCCTGGGGAGAATGTCACATTATAACTGCTTGTGAAGTAATTTCTGGGTTTATTTTTGGTTTTTCTTTTGCAGCTTCCTATGAAGTAGTCGATGAAATTCACTGAGAGGCCTTAGAGTAGCACTTGGGGGCCTAATTTACTGTAACATTCCTATGTTCTGCAGGAATCTCTTGGATCTACACAGATTTACTACTGTTTCCAAACCCTTGGAAAATATGGGTAACATTTTGGGACTACGGAGGAATAAATCCGGGACAGTTTTGACTGTACTTCTTTCAAATGGTCATTTGATGATATATTATTAAACATTCAATGGCTTTGGCACAGTTTCCTTCAGAAATTGAGCATAGATGACTTTAGCTGAGTTCTACTCTGACTTTTTTAGAGGTCCTGAAACTCAAATCTGATCTTCTCTATATATGTGAACAAACCTCCAAGGATCTAAATTGGGAATGAAGTTAGTAAAAATCCTATGAACCAAAACTGTCGAGTTCCACGTGTCTCTGTTTATGACACCAGTACCACAGCTCAATAGCCTTGTAATATCACAGATCATGCAGAGAGAGAGCGTGCATCATGTGCTGCATGATTTTATGTTCAACCATATGGAATCATTCCCCTTTTTGTCATGTAAGCTTAATAAAAATATTTTGGGAAATAAAAAACTGAAAGAAAAAAAAAGACCTATTTTCTCCTCAGGAAGAAACAAGAGGGACAAACACACATGCAAGGTTTCATAAACTGAATGACAGCTAGGACTTGCAAATAAAAGTGTAAGATTAGACAAGGGTACTTACTTCAATGACTACAGCTGTCCTACTCAGGAGCTAGCCAGTCTCTCAAGAAACTGGTGTGGGTCTCATTCCTTCTGTTTTTATCCGAGGCCCTTCATACATCCCTGATGCTTTCCTTGTTTACCTTTCTTCCCAGACCATAAGAGAAACAGCTGGATTACAGGTCTGAGAGGATGTATTTGTCCTGCATTGGATTCTGAGGGGAAGCTGAACTGATGAATTTGTTGTAATTTCCCTATTGGTTCTTTGAATGTGGAGTTTGGAGAATTAATGACACAGGTATGTTAGGTAGGGTGACACAACCCCTCAGCTCCTTCCTGTTAGACAGAAGGCACTCTTCACTGCTGTGCAGCTGTAATCAGAGTGCTCACTTCTGGGTCCAAAGTAGCAGCACGGTTTGACCTTTCCTTTGCAAAGCAGCACTCTTCTCTCACATCATAGTGCCTGTGGTTGGCCCTCAACCCTCATGGGCTTTTGGTGATGACACTGTTTGGTGAATGAGATTGCTCCCAAGTGGTCTTCTTATCTAATCAAATCAAAAAAGTTAAAGGAACAACTAGTTTTGGAAGAGAGTTTCCTATTCATAGAGGATTTATTGACAGTACCTTTGAGTACTGTTTAATATGCAAGGTAAACAAATTAAAATCCCAGCTTGTGGTCCAAGGGCATTCACAAATTAGAAATGACCCCCTGCCTGCCCTGAGAGTGATAATGATGTAAAAGCTGAGAGGCGCTGAAGCCTCTTGGGAGAAGAGCGTGGGTCAGAGGGGCTTTTGCTGAATGTGCCAATCTGTTTGGCTTTGACAGGCTCTTTGTCTAACTTGGGAGATGACAAGGGGAGCTGAACTGCCTGGCAAAGGCAGAGATGTCTGTCTACACAGAGCTGCAAGCTCTATGTGTTTGTAATTTTGCATTCTCTTATCTGCTAATACCTCTTGGCTGCCTGAGACCAGGGAAAGCACTCCGCTTTGCCTGCAGCTAAGGAGAGAACAAAGTAGCAGCCAGAGTGAGTATGTATAATTGTGACACAAGAAGGGTTTTAAATCACAAATCCAGTAACTCAGTTTTGCTTTGCTGTTCTCGTCACGGAAATGTTTCTAATCCAGAGCTGGGAAAGTAAAAAGGTCACCCAGTAGATTATGCATCCAAGTCTCACCCAAAAGCTGTCACGGGGAGCAGAGAGCAAGTAGAGTAGCGCTGGTACCACCTGCAGCAACACATTGGCAAGGTCTGAAGGCTGAGCTGAGTCTCTGTGCTACCAAAGACCACAAATAGGAGCCAGGCTTCCTATCATCTTGCACTGACCTGCAGCCTCCAAACAGCACTGCTGCTCAGGAAAGGTTATCCCATACTTTTTTCTGCACAATTGGGCTATTGCGGGGTGATGTAAATCCGCTGGGGATTCTTACACCTTACACAAGAAAACAAACTTCTGTCCCCAGAGATATATTCCCAATTTTCCGTGACTCCAACTGAGAGAATTTGTCTGAATGAAGATTCTCCCCTGCCTCCAGCCATTCCCTAGCCCAAGCTAAGGAGGTACACATGGAGCCCTCCAGTGCACTGAATGTGGCCCAAGCTCTGGATCTCTCCAGAAACACCACTTCCTGTCCATCAGTTTTGAAAGCCTTTAAAGACGGGAAGAGAGCTATGGGGCTGATATTTCCCCATTCCTTGACACCACCTTTAAGACGAGTGACAGGCTAACTTCAGAGTGGGAACATGTCCTTTCTGTCCTCCTAGTTCATTCACTCATGTTGAAGCTGCCTATCTTGTGGCTGTTTGTATACAGACATCTGTGTGAATGACAGGTGGGCTTTTTGTCTCTTCTGCTGCATGCTGCACAACAAAATGCTGAAAGCATCAGACTTGCAGCAGAAGCAACTGTGAATGATTTTTGGTGGCTTTAATATAAGCATCATAGCATCATCATCTCAGCTAGGTTATGTTCCATCACAGCTAAGTTCTCAGTCAAAACAGGAGCCTTGCCTCCTGATGAACACTGGATATGTAAGTCTCTACCAAAGAATTTGATCATTGTTTTTTATAAAATGGTGTTCATCTGGGGTCTGAAGTTTGATCTTTATTAATCAGGCTCAGTGGTCCTCAGGTCCTCCATTTTGGTCATCTCAGAGCTACTTTACTGACAGAAGTCAACTTTTCTACTTTTGTAGCTTCCCTAAAGTACAGACCTCTCACAAAATTTCACATACATGTCAGCTGGATACCATTTTCTGACTCCTTATTTAATTGAAGATGAGTAGTGAGACCAGGTGAGACAAGTGCCCCAGCTCTCACCGGCTTGTGGACACAAGAAGGGATATAAACAGGTGTGCAAGCTTACAATATTAATACGGTAAAGAGGTGAGATAGAGAGCTCTGCTGCTGAGGTAGAGAGCAAGAATATATTTGGGAAAGAACAAAACTTTTTAGCAGTACGGACAAGCACATGTTAATATTTAGTTACTCATTTGCTGACTTGACTAGCAATGCATGAATTAGGTATGGACATCTAGCAGTAAACGATGCACCATGATCCTATGGCTGGATGTTAAAAACAGACAAATTTGAAGTTTTTAATCTTTTTGAAACAGTGAGGTTAAGCCCTGGATTAGCGCATTACTCAAGAAAGCAGTACTGAAAGAAAAGATAACCTAGTGTTATCTTTTCTATCTTTTCTCATATGAGCACTGCCTGCCTTATTATAAGAGCAAAGTGAGAAGGGCGTGTTTGCTTTGCTCTTTTGATTAAGAATAAGCTTAAGGCTGCAGCTATCACCCAACTCCCATTGCAGCCGAGATGCAGAATCTGCTCATACTTGGGCTAGAAAACAACCAAGGCAAATTTTGTATAGGAAGAGATGAGGAAAGCCAGCACAGCAAAAGAACAAATGACACAGCTGCTTAGTTGGCACTCGAACAGGCTGTGATACACCATCCAGACCCTTCTGTCACAAAATTAGCCTTGAGAGCAACACTCTTACACTTCCAACTGTACATCACACAAAGATTTATGAGATCAAGGCCAAAGAATATGTGGCGCTCTCCTGAATTAGCCTTACTCTTTACTTCAAAAGTGAATTTATATGAAAAGGGAGCAAAGGATCTGGCCTAATACTGCTGGCATTTTGGTAATGCCAGGTGGAGAAAAGAGTCAGAACCAGAAAACCATTTTATTTAATGATGTGGTATGAATTAATAAAATAATATTTTTTAACCATGATATGTGTAGAAAAGAGCTGTTCCATGGCTAATCTTCTAAATCATTATGTCTCATCAATTATAATTTTGCTTGAACTTATTATGTAAAGTTGAATTACATTTTATTTTGAAGAATGTAGATCTGAAATAAGAAAGAAAAAGCTCTCAGTATACTGTGTGCATGTAATCTACACTTCAGTATATTTCTTAACTGGAGTGCTGGACTTTACAGTCAGACTCAGAGGTCCCCTTTTATGACTAAGCTTTTATTCTTAAAGATATTTAGTTGGCTACTTCCCAGTAACTTGACTGGAATGAATAAATGAACGCAATATTGGAAAAAAAAAGGGGATTTGGTTTTAATCTCATGGTCCGTGTGCATAGATTCCTCTTGAGTAAGGGAAAGGGTGTTTCACACAAAAAACAGAATTGGCCCACCTGGAGACACTGCAGTATATTTAAATACAAACTTATTTTCTGACATCTCAGTGAGACAATTTAGGCTGTCCACATTGGCTTTCCCCTTTTTTCTGTTGTGTATTTCCCTGATACACACAGAAAGACCTGTTCTCCCCTTCCAGCTTGGGTTTGGTTGAACTGCACTTCTAGTTCATCTGATGTGACAGACCCTCCATGCCCATGGGTCTGCCACATCATAAATGCTTCCTGATCATGTACCAGTAGGAATTAATCTTTCCTGACTCTGTGACCAGGCTTGTACATAAGTCGGTGAATGAAGTCTTCCTAGCATCCCGTACATTGGCCTTTATAAGTCTGTTTTTTGTACTAGAAGTATCTCTCTGCTACGGTTGCATAGATTATTTGCATAGCTGCTTCTTCATATTGCCACTGTATTCGTATACCCGGGGAAAGAGTAACACCCAAAGGGAATTAACAATTAATAGAAGAAGAAGTCCAACACTTTCTTTGGCAGGATCCCATAGGACCCCAGAGAAGTGGCCAGTGCTCTCACCGTGGTCACCTAGGTAACTGTTGAAGACTTTTGCTGTAGCCACCACAGTATTAATGGCAGGTGAGATATTGAGGTTTTTTCCATTTTAGACCTCTTTGCTACATGCACAAAATTTTTTACTATGATCAGCTGTCAGGCTATACTTTCCCTCTTATTTCTTGTGAAGACAAACAACTCTCTCGATCACATTTGAGTTAGGGAACAAAAGAATACCCCACAGCTGTTTTTGCACTTACTACAAAGAGGACTGGTTATTTTAGTTCTGAAACACAACAGAGCAGATGAAAAGTTGAATTTCAAACTTTCCTTCTGCATTTCCTGGCTATCAACAATCTTACACTCCTACAGCAATTTTTTGTTGCTTCAAGAAGTGTGGTTGTGCCAAGACTTATTGTCTCCTCCTAAAGTATATTCTGAAAGATTTCCAAGGCAATATGTAGGTTTGTTTTTATTTATAATCTATTACCTACCAATGTATTTTAAGCAGGAGTTTAAATTAGCTCCATTTATTTTATTAAATATGATTACTGTGTATTTGTGCTCCTGTCTCCCACTGGAATCCTAAGCAGGGACAATGATCCTGTTTGGCTGAGTGCTATACAAACACAGGGTAAAGTTGTCCATCTTTCAGAGTTTATAGTCTAGCTACAAGAACACAAAAAGATGCAGATGGGGCCGCACACGGTGACTGTTTTGGTCAGAGCCATAGGCACAACTTGTAACACATCAACCGTTTCCGAGGAAGTTGGGGGCTTCGGCCTGAAGGTGAGTTGGAAGAGGGGATTTGAGGGAGCCAGTGAGGTTGCTTTGTGGCACTCCTCCCACCTTCAGCACAGGAGAAAGCACATACATGTTCACCTGCAAAGTAACGACTGGGCATGAGATGGTTGAAGGAGAAAAAGCATCATATGAAGGGGCATTTACGCTGCTTGACACTAGACTCCAGCCTTAACACTGTGAAGCTGATGCGGAGAGAGATGCTTCAGCAGAGAATTACTCAGATTAGGAGCTACGTGGGATACTCTGAGTCAATTTCTGAGGAAGCTTTGTGCCTCCGAAGATGGAGGGAGCTGAAGGTTGATCTTCAACACCCAAACAGGGGGCTTAAGATAGGATGTACAAATCCTGCTTTTTGAAAAGTGCTCCCTGATTTTACTTCTAGATGGAAATGCAAACCCCACTGGTCTCTTTGGTTTCATGTAGCCATAATACTGAATTCTGTCTGGACTTCATTGTGACCCAGCATCAGTTAATACTCATGTGTTGTAAAGTGTTAGTCATAATTGGATTTACACTTTTCTCATAAAGTTGTTGAAATGTAACTAATTTTATTGTAATTGTGATCTTTAAAATTTCAATGGTGTCTTTTATTTAGTAGCTGTTGTAGGACATCATTAGCTTATATACTGTAATATCTGGAATATAGTATAATTTACCTGATTCCATTAGATGTCTATCAGATTTCAAGCTGGTTTGAGGCTACTGCATTTGAATTACCAAAACAGGTACAAATTGGAAACTTTAAAAATAAATAGAACAGAGTACAGCTTTAATTTCTTTGTTCAAATCTACCATTAGGGTGAGGAAAATTTCTTTTTAAACAAAAGAATGAGATCCATTCTTTACGAACATAAATGTTTTAGAAAAACAAGGTTAGAATGCCACCTGGGGGCTTATGTTGCCATCACACTCCACTTAAGATCAGAGCGTCTTGCAATTTATACTGCAAGCTCCAAAAAGATATTCTTTTCATGTTTTCATGAAGTGGAGTAAGAGTCTGAGGAACCCATGGGTGTGCTATTCCATCTTCTGATATTGGCTTCCTTAGTCCTTCAGAAAAATACAAGAGCAGAACTTAGCAGTTAAGAAGTGTATCAATATGCTGTGCAAAGTGAAACATAGCAATATGGCTGTATGTATAATACTCTGTTCCTCTTGCAAGAAAAAAATCAAACAAATACAAGATATACAAGATACAGAAAAAGCATATTTATTCAAAAGATACATCAGAAAAGACTAAATGACATCAACCACATAGTAGCAAAGACCATAGGTTTCCTGGAGACAGAAAAGTGATCATTCAAGCACAACTAAACAGGATAATGTGGTAAATTAAAGCATTAAAAATAGAAATATACAAACCACACTTCTAATCCAGTAAATTAGCATTCACGTTAAGTCTTTGCTTAACTTTAAACTAGGAGTTTATGAAGCCAGTGCAGCAAAAGTGAAAACTGACCCGAATCTTGCCACAAATTACAACTAAACACAAATATTCTTGCTGTTAGAAAAACGTGGATAATTTCTTCCTACCTATTAGCATTCATCTGAACCTTCTGTGAATTTTCATGTCCTGGATTATGATTCAGATCAGACAGAAGAACTTAATGAACTTTTTGCATATTTGGATGTTAAATCTAAGGCCAGTGAGAAGGAGGTAATTGCATTTCCCTGAGGACTGCAACAAGTCAGCAGTTTAGCTTCATTAAGAATAACCCTCCTCACCTCCTTCCTAGCCCCTTGAAATTCTCCATGAAAGGGTGGATGGGCACACTGGGCTACCTGACTCCCTCGCAGCTTGTATGAGGAGCTGCAGCACCACTGTCAGACCCAAAGCACTCAAGTACCTCCTGCTGGGTCGTTCCATTGAGTAAGCTGCCCAGGCACCAAAGACTGATGAATTTAGCAGTCCAGCTCCACGTGGCCTGTGAGGAAAAGCAGACTGCAAGGGACCTCTGTTGCTAGGGGCAGGATTATTGTGTATTTGCGCACTGTTCTAGTTAGATTCCCGGGGGCCAAACATCCGGTTTGGCAAGCCAGCACAAACTCACACAGACACGCACAAACACTCTTCAGTAGCAAGCAGTTTGTTAGTAGATACTTACAAACAGACCGACCCGATGGTAATCTCGAGAAGGACCACTGCGATGCTTGTCCCGATCATCTGCATGGCGAGAGAGAGAGTCGGCAGGCACAATCTTTTCGGGCGTCCCCAAGGAGGCAACGTGGTCCTCTGTTGTGTAGCAGCCTCTCCCTCCTTCGGACTTGTGGTAGGCGGGAGTCCCGGCACCTGGGGCCAGCAAGTGCAGGGAGTCTAGCCCAACTCCGCCCCGGCTGCATAACTGGGCTATGATACTGCGCATGCGTGCAGACTTATTTCGGGGGCCACATTTGACTTTGGGGGGTCACTATTTCATTATTCTTCAGCTTCTGACCTTAATGTTGACTACTTCTCATGGTGATTCTGTGGCTGGAAGCCACAGAATCTATATGTAACCAACTGCTGTTCTTTCTCACAGATTTCCATGACCTTGTTAGTTACTTATTTGCATCCCGCTTAACACAGCGGTATTATTCTAGGCACTAAAACGTTACAGCACTAGACTATTCTCACCAAATAGCAGGTGGTACAGATTAAAAAAGTTACAACACGGACCATTCCCATCAAGTATCACGTAGTACGGATACACGCACATTACGCGTTACCCAAACGGCAAAAAAGAAGACATTATGCAAGGGAGATCCCATATTAATGGGCAACACATGAGTTGCCAATGTTGTTTCAAAGGTGGCTGGAGCTATTGACTAGTAGGATAACAAAAGCCCTTCCTGCAGCCCAGAAAATCCATATCTTTTAAAACGCACTATTATTTATTTGCATCTCTGAAATGTGAATCCATACACTCTTTGGTTCATGGGCAACTCCAGCTACTGTTAATGGGAACAGCTGATGCCTCCTTCAGGCTAGAAACATTTCCCCTCTCTCACAGACAACAGTGTGGCTGCCACTGCAGGAACTGCTCAGGATGCACTGATTGTAGTTAACTACCACCCACTGCTGAACTCCCTCTCGTTCCCTAGTAAGTTCCTGGAGGAGCCAGCTTCGAGCTCATCTAATGGAAGCTCATCTCCTAGGCTCACAATCTGGGCTCAGGCCAGTAAGGGGAACCCAGTCCTTGGGCGGCACTGCAGGATGAGCTCCAGCCGAACCCAGTCTGTTTGCGTGGCACTGCAGGATGAGCTCCAGCCCTTAGCATAGCCATCTTCCTGCTCCTGAACCTGTATGCTGATCCTTAGGTTGAGATATGTAGTGATGTGACACATTGTACCTCCAAGGTGGCCTACGGTTTGAAAGGACTGATGGATGTCTGAGCATTTGTACCAATTACCTGACCTAGGGAATGCAATGATCTATTAACCGAAGAGGGTGGGTTTAGCAGAAATTGAAGATAAAGAACAGTAGAATAGATTTTAAAGATATGTATGCTGGGCATGAAGGAGTATAATAGAGTTCATTAAAATATCACATTGGTTGGACAACTCTGCTTCTAACTCTGTTTCTTTAACATCTGAAGCATTTTGGGCTGTATTTGATCCTGGTAGAGTGCGAAATCCTTGGAGGCACTTTTCGACTCGTATATTTATTAGACATAAGGGAACACACTGTTTGGATTAGGCATGGATTTTGAAACTGAAGCACAACATTATATCTCAAAGGTATGGTTAGATTTAGAGAACTTGTCTTTAAAAAACATGTTCTAGTTCATTCTTCATAAAAATCTTTCTAAGTTGTTTTTAAAATAGGACTGATTCTAACGTATTTGTATACTTGCACTTACTACTCATAATCTAATTCAATAAATGCAATCTATAGAAAATATAAATTACATAATTTAAGGAAACTGTAATGGGCTGCAGCAATCTGTAAATAGAGAAGCAGCACAATAATCAGCTTTTTTCTCTCCTATATAAAATTAAATTCTGATGTACATATATATTAGATAGCTACACAGATCCATACCCGTGTGTTTTTGTTTTGTGTGTATATATACATATACATATGTACAAGCTCATACCACAAACAAATCAGTCCTTTTGTTTAAATGTATTGATGCCTATAGTAAACTATGCCATTAAGGAATTTATTAACAGGACTGCAGATAACTGTGTGAGAAGCTTCTTATTATTAATGATTGTTTCAGGGATAGGATGATGAGAAAATGAAAATGCCATGTTACTGGGCCTCCCTGAAGCTGAGTGTTTGGAGGAGAGAGTTACACACGCTAAGCACCAAACATAGTGTTACTGCTGTACAGTACTTTTGCCATGAAAAAGACACAGGAACATAAATGTTGTAAATCTAATGAGATGACTGTAAAATGGCTGTTTCTCAAGACATAGGATTTTGAAGGGTTTATCTTGATGTTTTTGGTTGATATAAAGAGAGAAGCCAGGCAAGCAGGAAGAGATGTACAATTGAAGTGGCAGGTAAGAAATGTTAATTAAGAGAGCACAGAGAGGAAGAGAGCCTAATCACTATAACAGAGGCCAAGATCTCATCAAGGCTGGATAAAAAAGGCAGCCATCACTTTCCAAGAAAGAGAGAAAATACACTCTTCCATTAAGTTACAAAGCCTGGGGGATGAGAAGTGCTAAGTTTGTGGGAGAGAGTCTCCTTTTGTAAGTATAATCAAAATATGTGTGGTAAGTTTCACACAGTGAAAGTTACCCTCAAACTGACTCATCATTTTCATATTAAGAGCCTTAACGCAACCCTTTGCCAATGGCTAATGACCGACAATAATATGCTATTACATTTTCAGAAAACATTCAATCTAGACTCAGCAACTAGAATGCTATGGTGAATTTTGCTCATTACCTAGACATTGCTACAAATATAAATTAACCTGGGAAACAGAGAAGAAGTTTCTGCTTCCATGAAGTATACAATACATTAGCTGTTTGGAATACCCTTTTTTTTTATATTGAAAGAACTTTATAAAAAAGAAGTATGCAGAAATTCATATGAGATGCAAAGGCAGTGAAAAGGAAAATGAAATAAAAGAGCTGGAAGCAACCTGCATTGTTATTTTAAGGAAGAAATTCGAAGATACCCAAAAGCTGAGTTCTGAAGTCAGATTTAATTACCAAGACAAAAGGTGATCTTCTGAAGTCCAACAAAGCCATACAAGGCTGTTGGCTCCATTTACACCATGTAAGAACCTGGTGTATTTCCAATTCTTGTTTTGATGAATGCATTCCAAGGAGCCTTTACAAAAATGGTATAACACTTATAACCTTCCAGATTGGCTGCCACGAAGGTTAAGGCTCTGTATTTATCTACAAAGATGTTGTACAGTATAGCTTTCTGCACTGCATTTTTTTCTCTCCTGCCTCCTCCAAATGTGTCAATTGTGATACAGTAGCACAGGTTAAAATAAGGAGGCATGGCAGGAAAGGAGGCCTAAAGTCAAGGAGTGTATTTCCTCACTGTGTTAAAGAAGAAAGAATATCCTGACTTATATTTCCAGCCTGAGCAAGCAGCATTCCCCGTCCCTGCATCTGGGGTAGTGAGTGCTGTGCCTTCTGTTTACAGTTTTTGGAAGGAGTATCAGTAAGGATACTGAAGTTGAGGATTCCAGCTCCATGGAAATTCTGGCAGATGTAACTGCATGCCCAAAGTAATCCCACGGACTGTGTCTTTTGTCTGTAGGAACAGCACATCTAACTTGGAACGTGAATCTAGCATGACTAAACTTTATGATGACTAAATGGAAAAGCAGGTGTAGGCTAAAGTAGAAGTAAACATGTCCTACTTTAAAAGCAGTTTATGCTTGTCATAAACTTCAGTCTACTGAGAAGTTGCAAAAAATTCAACAAAGTTAACAACCTGCAACATTCAGCTGGCATGCCACCAAAATTTGCCTAACTTACCTCAGTACAGCAATATTTCATCTTACTTACCCATGCTTTTCACACACAGGTTGGCCACTACTAGAAGTTCAGGTTTTAATAAATCACCATTATTTCCTGCTCTAGCTATTTGGGAAATTTCAGCTATGCCTCATGACACACTGTGGTAAGTGCTGATTACCTGTAACAATGTTGGTGAACAGGCAACCAGATAACAAATGAAATTTACTGCTCAACTATGCAAGCAGTGCCCACTGGATAGGTTTTTACACATTACAAGATTCCCACCTATGACAGCTCAAGAAAGCAGCTTTTGAAGATCTTCCTGCATGAGCATCTAAAATTCAAAAAGGCTGAAAAGATCATTTTGTAAAAGCATAGAAGGAGCAGGTCTGTGAATTACATAAGGCCATTATTTTGGTGCAGCCTCATTTCGAAGACAGGGTACTGTATTTGTTAGTCTGTTTTGAGAAGGACATGGCAGAATGAAGTTCAGACATGGAGAATGTGAACAGTCATAGTCAAGGAAAATCTTTCTAATTTAGAAAAATTGGGGGGGGGGAGTCTGTTTACTTTGCAAAACAAATAAGAGGGTCATGATAAAATGGTATAATTACTCATTTTGTTTTAATGTGACAACCAATTTTCTCTGAAATTACAAGACAAGTAAAAGCTAATAAAGGAAAATATTTTGTTATTTATTGTATCTAATTACTATGCTTGCTTTATGCAATTAAACCACAGAATTAATCAACAGGACCTTGTCAAAGCCCAGAACTTCTAAAGAGTCCAAAGTTTCTTGGGAAACCAAGCGTTGCCAGGGTTACGGTAAGGAAAAAAAAGGGGGGGGGGGAAGGGAAAGCATTTGTGGGGAGCGGCGGGACACCCGCGAGCCCGGCAGGCGCGGACCCGCGCTCCCCCGGCTCGACGCCCCCTCTCCGCGCCCCCTCGCGGACCCCGCCTAACGGCCGCCGCCCCACACACCGCCCCGCCTAACGGCTGCCGCCGCGAGCGCCACCCGCCGTGCCCACTCGGCGCTCGATTGCTCGTGCCCGTCTCGGCCCTGCCCGCTCGAGGGCTGGTCTGGGCGCGGAGCTCGATTAAGAAGGCCTTCCTCCCAGTGGGAGGCGCGGGGCGGCGTCGGGGAGCCGCCGAGCAGTGCGCGGAGCCGCCGGTGACGGCGGCGGCGAGGGACGGTCTCGTCGCTGTCGCCGTCGCGGGTGGCCGTGCGGGGTGCGAGGGGCGCGCCGGCGCGGCTGCCGATGCTGCGGTGGCTGATCGGGGGCGGCCGGGAGCCGCAGGGCCTGGCAGAGGTAAGGCGGCGGCGGGAGGCGGCGTTGCGGCCGTTGGCGGGGGGAGGGGCCGCGGCTGCCCCGCCCTCGCGCGCCGCCGCCGCCGCCGCGGCGCTGCCGCCGGGCGCCCTGCAGCAGCCCGGCGCGGCTCCGAGGGGAACTTCACTGGGATTTCCGTGTCCCTGGCGCTTCCCAGGTTCGCAGCCTGGCTTTCTCCTTAGCGAGAGATGCTAATAGATGCTGCTGTTATTACTGGGCTCCTTGCCCTGGGAGCCTTTGCCATCCAGGCGCGTGCGAGGAGGCGGTTCTTCAGCCACTGAGCGCGAGTTTGCCATGACAGGACTACGCTCTGGTGTAGTGAATGCTCGTGTTTACTTTGGTAGAAATTTGAATCTGTGCCAATTTGGAATATGGGTGTCCAGGAATGCCGCTGACTTCTGTTGGCCGTGTTACGGTCATGATTAGCAGGTTTTTGTGTACTGCTTCTTGAAAAAGAAGATGGGGAATATATAACAGCGTTCTATGATGTGCAAGAAAGCTGTATTGCTGTGTGTCCCTCTCCAGAATTTAAACTCTGATTATGGGCCTGAGTCAAAGTGCAGTTCATTTTTTTTTCATTCTGCAGTTTGTAGTTTTCTTTAATCTGATTTGCTGGGCTTCTGTTGCCATTGCTGCTACTGGCTTGCTGAATGATGGTGGTCATTTTGCTTCTCTATGCAAAACTGGATAATATGTGTTTATAAAAGTCAATTCCCAAATGCTTTTTTTTTTTCCCATTAGGTAGTTTTTTTTATATATATCTAAAGATGATCTTCATTACCTATTTCATAAGAGGATAGAGGAAAATTAAGGGTTAAGTAGTGTGTGGACCATAGACTAATAGTTTTGTTTCATGTGCTATGCCTTCAGCCAGTGATAAAAGAGGCCAGGTATATTCAAGTCTGACATTGCACTGGATGAATGGTGAAAGCTTTTTGGCAAAGCTGTCTCAAATTGATGAAATGTAAATTTTTCCTAACCCATTTCTTTGTTTACAATGGATTGAAAATTGATTAGACTTAAGAACCTAAAAATCTTAAGTTGATGGCCATGGTCTATGTATCTAAACAGAATATCTGATAATGGGAGCAGTCTAACTAAGGTAGCACAGTACTCCATATGAGTTAATTTATCATGCTCTGTGATACATGCAGAAGTGTGTCTATATCCTCTTGCGCATGTATTTTTGGTGAACTACTTGTGAAAATCGCACTCTTTAAATAGTCAGATTACAGGGATTGTGGGAAGTTCTGAAGCGGAGATGAATGTTGTGGTTATTTTACTGATTATCATGGTAATACTTACAGGTCCTACATGAAAGCGTACGAGTTAGGAATAGATTCTATTAGCATCAGTATCTATTTTTCTCTTCTAAAACTTTGAAGGTAGTACGAGAGTTCAATTAATAGTTATTTATACAAAATTAGATTTTTTTTTATTTAAAGAAAATGCATCTAACCCAACATTTCAGTAAATATTAATGAATATTTGAAAAGGGAGTAACTTGTATATGACAGTACTGGAGGAAAAGCTGCAGTTCATTTTGTTCATATCTGTACTACTTCATCAGGACTGTACCTTTCAGCCTTCACAGGCATTCTTAGAAATGACAGAATTAGGATTGGATAGGTTGTTCAAAAGAAGTAGCACCATCTTGTATTGATTATGAAGCAACAGTGGAATAAAATATTGCAATGTTAGAAATAATATTTCTAAACTTGTTCAAAGCAGTGTTACAATTTTGTGAATGTATTTCTCTATTAGTAAATAAAAAAAAATGGAAGTCTTCTAACTACAATATTGTTAATGTCATCTGTTAAATGATGCTGATATTTGCCTGAGATTTCTCGAATGTTTTTTAAAAGAAGGTTTGGGATTGGATTTTGACAACTAAACTTGTAGTTTCCATATTTGTGTACTTTTCTTTATAACCATTGGGACTGGACTTGCATTATTTTAAGCAGGTACTGCTATCGTTACATAAATACATAAAATGAGGAACAGCTGCTTCATGAAATGCATCAGATATAACAAAACCAAGATAAAATCAAAAAAAGCTAGGATACTGAAAACCTCTTCATTTTAAAAATAAACACAGATTACTTTTCCTATTTATTAATGTTGTTGTTCTTAATTTATGAAGAACAATGTTATAGGATCAATACAGAAGTAATAGAAAATAATTTATTATTTCTGCAAGAAAATGTTGACATTTCTGAGAATAGTATGTTCTTCCTTCATGTAGATGTGCCTCTCCTGTATGCTAAATGTAATTGCTGTTTTACAGTAGTGCTAGGATTAGATTCTTTTGAACACTTCAAAGAATACACAGACCTGGAAGAAAGTAGGACAATATTGATTGCTATGTAAAAGCTGGAAGCATGAGAATGCTGTCACCAAGTTACTGCCAAGCTATTTTTTAATCATGTCTAATAACAAGTTGTTCCAGAATGCTGAAGACTTTAGACATGTGAAAATTATTTGAAACAAATCATTGATTGAGATTAGCAGAACTGTCGTGTCTTGTAGTCCTATACAATGTCTTGTTGACCCTGACTAGTGATCAGCTTGCTCTGAGTGATTGATAGTACTTTTAATTAATAGTCTAGCTGGGGTAATTGCAGGTGCTGTTCTGTAAGACTTTTAATCATTTTTTGTGTCTTTCTAAGATGTTGGCTTTGGTACTTTGTGAATAGAGACCCAAGGAATGATTTGTGTATTACATAACAGAAAAGCATTTGTTCTTATTTATTTTAAAGATGCTGTCTATATATAGAATTTAAAAATTGGATTGTAGATGAAGGATATGAGAAGTTCACAGACCTCTTAAAAGATGTATAGCTAAATGAAAAACTGAGTGATTGGCATATTATGTCATGCAGCTGACTCCATCTGATAGCTGGTGGCTAAACTGCTTTTTCATCTTGGAATATCAATGATTAAAGCAGTACAAAATACATTTTAAAAACACAAAATGTTGTATTATAAATTAAAATACTTGCTATAAAGGATGTTATTTACTTGAAATAAAAGAAGTGATCCTTGGTTATGATTTTCGTTAAGGCAAAACTATATAATTCAGAAACTTAAACTGATATAACTTCAAATATAACTACACATTCACAAACAAATCTATATACCCATAGCATCAGATATTGCAAAGACCCAGTGAGAACAATTATATCAGTAATAAATTTTCTTTTCTTTTTTCTTATGAATTTTTAGAAATCATCTGTACAGACCATTGGTGAAGAACAAATACAGAATCCTTACACAGAGCTCCTTGTATTGAAAGGTCATCAAGATATAGTGCGATTTCTAGTACAAATAGATGACTACAGGTATGAAATTGCATTTCTAATTGTTTCAAAGCATCCTTGGGAATATATCTGAATGTTTATGAAAATGTGTGAATGTTTTTAATCCTTTTCTTTTCCTCCCACCAGAACCTGAAGGAACATAATTAAAAAATCTAAATTCTGATTTTTTTTTTTGATGGGGGGGGTAAGAAAAGAGGCTGACTGTAAAAAGGCAAGGAGTCCCCTTTTTCTCATTATGTTTTTAATTCTTTTGACTTTTCTCATGAGTTATACTTCTATGAGAAAACGATGGTAATGGAGTTAGGTTTCTTGATACAAATTCGTTTAACTACAAGAAATGCCTTTAGCTAATTCAGTCCTTCTTTTCAGGCTGTTTCTGGGTTGAACTTTTTTTGGCACATGCAAGCACACACTTTTCCCAGGTCAATACACGGTATTGCCTACATCTGTTCTGAGTGGATTTATATGTTTCATGTTTTTGATTTGAGGATAACTGTTATTTCACCTTTTGATTTTGCGGAAGAACTTAGACTCCTGCAGAAACCCTGAATGTAGCAATTGAAGATGATGTTCTCAATAATACTGATTATTCCCTTTCTTTTCAATATTTGTCATGTCTCTCACATCTCTAGTGTTTTAGTAGTGCCTAAAGCTAAGTGTGTTTTGTACTTTCTTCTTAAAAATCTAGTGCTTCCTTCACTTGAGCTTTGGTTAATGCAAATTTTTTTTCTGATCTTCTCAGATTTTGATTTTTCACCACTTTAATTCGGTTCAGAATGGGCTACCTGCTCAACCTTACTGAACATGTGTATATCTCCGCATTGCATATCTCCTCCAGTTTTCTCTTATTCAGCTTTCTTTACTGCTTCCAGTCTTTGGAGTTCCTATGTTTTTTTTTCTCTTCTGATTGCTAGTTTTGTGCATTTTGTCTGCTTGACAATTTTCATTAACTGTTCTGTTCTTAGTTCTTTGTAACTAGCTTCAGTTTTAATCATGGACTCTGTGTAAGGAGTCACATAAACTAGAAAACGGGTTATGAAGTAAGGATGAAGGCACTAGATTTACCATTCTCACTTTGTATGTGTGACTGAGAGAATGAGTTATGACACTGTCACGTTAGTGACCTGGATGCTGTCCTAGCTTTGTCTAAATTAGCCTCGTATTTTCTCTCATTTAACTTGATCTTGCAAGAGAGGAAATAATAGATAACTGCCTTAAAAAGTAAGGTTGTGAAGCTTTTAGTCGGTAGTAAGCATAGTAACTGTTGGCTAATATGGAGAATTAGATAGGAAACCTTCAGAACTAAGAAGCGAATAGGTAAGGGTCTCTTTGTTTTAAGGAGCTATAATAGTTTTTATCTATTATAGGTTAAGCACAGAAGAGGATTTCTAACACATTCATCAATAGATAATACAAATATATGAGTGAGAATTTCGTTTATAGTCTCACAGTGTATACCAGGAATTTTGTGAAGGAAGATTATCTCCTTCACCAAGTGTATTGATAAGGCAGATGGTCTCATGCAATTTGGAATACCACAGATTCTTATTTCCAAGTCATCTTGTAAATATATATATAATTTCCATAGAAGGCTTCATGTAGACTTTTTAGCATATTAGTTTTCATTCTTAATGTCACAAGTATATTTCAGAAAAGTTGTGTGCATTTCCATAAAATTTATTTTTTGTATTAATAAAATACAAATTAATAAAAATCCACCAGAAGATGTGTATAAAAATAGAATATCCTCCCCCCCGTTTTTTTAGTTCTTTCCTTTTCAGACAAGTTATTAAAATAATCTTTCCTCAATTTTTTTTTTTCCCTAAACATATACACTGAATAATTCTAATTGGTCTTTCTGGAAATACTAGGGTGGAAATACGAGGGTATTTTTAGACTAGAGGCACTTCCTGATCCAAAAAAATCTTGTACTGTTCTGAACTTCAATGTAGAGGAACAGGTATATTATTAAAGCTAAACCAATATTAATCAGTGTAAAACTAAAGCCTGGGTGACCAGTTTGAAAATAGATTATAAAATAACTTATTCATAAGGAGTAAGTTATATAGCTGGTTAATATTCTGAAAGTTAGAGGAGTTTAATGCAGCGCTTCACTGGATGGTAATTCCAAGGTTTTATCTATCAATAATACAGTAGTTTCTGCATTGTTAAACAGCTGATAATATTTTTCACTTGATTCTTTTCAATAAAATTAGTGTTGTTACTCGGCTTCTGAAATATTTTTATTCAGTTTTTGCAGCTATTCCATTGTGTGCTTTCTGTCAACTATTGTAAGCCAAGTTTCACGCTTCAGGTCTTTAGATAATATCATCTTATTGAGAATTTTGCAGAAGGATTTTCTTGTTTTCTCAGTGGCACAGCTAAAACCAGTGAGTGGAAAATTTTCTCAGATTGGTTTTTGAAGATACTAAATAAATCCTGTATAAATGTAACAGAAAGCTACTTTTTTCTTCTTTTCTGTTGTATTTTTTGAACATGAAGTGAGGGTCATATTGATTGGAAGATCACCAAAGAAGGCTAAGCCTCAGCAAGAGTCTTCCAAAAAATGAACTGAGATAAAATTGCATGTAATACTCCAGCATTTGACACATTAAATTAAACGGAGTTCATAACACATTTTAAGAATAGCTTTCTTTGTTGCTCATTTGACCATTCCTTGCTCCTTGGGGAAGCAGACAAGGTTGTAGAGGATGGTGATCATGACTGGAAAAGAATCAGGTGACCCATAAAACTCCTCCTTGGTGAGCAGAATACATCTGTAAGATGACTGATTCTACTCTATACATTTATTTTTAAACAGAAATTCTGCTTAGAAGAGTAAAAGTAAAAACACAAAACAGCACTATATACAACTTTTATGTTGATAAACTACTATTTTTTTTCAAGAAGAAGAAATACCATTAGTATTCTTTTAAGAATTTTGTTCAAGTGGCACATAGTTCCAATATAAATCAAAAAATGAATTGGAGTTGAAAGGGATTTTGCTCAAATTTGAAAGTTTTACTGTTTTAAAGTCTTGCCATCATGAGAAAACAAGATAAAATACAACTGAAAGGGAACTAAAGATAAACTAATTTTATCAGAGATGTGTATAGAAAATTGATTTTTTGCCCTAATCCTTTTCAAAGAAGAGACTTGATAAATGAATGTAAATTAATGAAAAGAAGAAAGTACACTTGGCACATTTTTTATTCTATTAGAGAAAAAAGCAAATGTATTTCAGAAAAAGAAAAATTACAGCTTTATGTCAGAAAACTTACTCTGTTAGCAAGTTTCCTAAGCATCATGACTGCTAAATAAGAGTCTAAAAGAAAGATCGTTTATACAGTCAGTGAAAATATTTAAAACTAATAACAGGAAAAAAATCAAAGCAATATAACTTCTCCTATTTCATTATTTCTTTGAAAACAAGGCAAATCCTAGTTAGATCCTTCAATATTAACTATATCTAAGCCTTGACTAACACCCAAAACAAAAGAAAAAATTAGAAGGTAAGTATGTTTCTAAATAACAACTGAAATCAAATTTCTGTGGAAGGTCTTGCTTCTGTTCTAGGCTCTCTTAACTCATGATAACATCTTTACTAGAAAAGCTTGCGTCCATTGCAACTTCATTGTAGCTGTACTGGTGATAAGGTGCAAATGTAAGCAGACTATTACGTATATTCTGTCTAGCCTGGGTAAAAGATTGAATTTAAGCCAGACTTTGTTAAGATTAGATTAGCAATCTAATAACAGACTAAAATGAATCAATTTTTTCCTAGTATGGTATGCCTGTTAGCTGAATTTTTAGCAGAGGTCATATTCTGCATATTAAATGCACTCCCTTTGGGAGTTCTTTTAAACCGCTGTTTAAAATATAATAAACATTGGGTTTCTCTACTCTAGGGCTGAACTCAGATGAAAGGTTACCAGCGTATTACATGTCTTGCAGTTAGTTGGCTCTGACTAATAGAATTTAGTTTTAGAATTTGGCTTCCTTCAGTGTATAAGATCTCATTAAATTTTTGATCATCAAGAGAATTGGTTCTGTAACAAGGGCTTATATTATGATAGCGGGTATTGGAATTCTTATGCCATGTTCTTTTTTAAGTATATTTTGACTAATACTTTCTATTTAAATGTACTGATTTCAGTTTATAAACTGTATTTGGAATTTTCAGATATATTTCTTTTAATTAAAGTCAGAATTTGATATATCTTGCAAGTATTTATCTTGCATAACTATCTACTTCTATTCCATTACATTATGTTATGTTAAAGATTTCACTTTTTTTTAATCAGGTTTGCTTCTGCAGGAGATGATGGAATTGTATTTCTGTGGAATGCTCAGGTTCGTTTGCTTTTTGGATAGGTTGTGTGCTCTAACACAGGGATAGGGTAGGAGCTGGGGAGAGGAGTTGGAAATTTCTCCTAGCTAAAAGGCAGAATAAATAAGAATTGCTGCATGGATTCATATCAACTGTTGTTTGCATAATGTAAAACTGGATTGTGTCAGTCCAATTTTAGCTTAAAAAAGACCTTCGCAGGTAAAAGTTGTGTTGTGAACCCAAGAGAATGATAAGTTTTTAAAGTTGGAATGTTTTGGGAGGACAAAGCGACTTTACAGAGAGAGAAGTGCATGTGAACTTGTGACTTTAATTATTCTGTTAAAATATGTTTGCTATTAATGCTAAGAGGCTTGTAGCTAGTTGCTATTCTCTGCTAGCTACTTTGATTTTAACCGTATTTTAATAACTGTATTTGGAGTGACTATTTACAGTGTAATTGATTAGTCTCAGTGGAGAGCTAACACAAAACTGTACTGGAAAGACATCAAAGTCAGTGGAAGTTAAACACTTTGTGCAGTGCACATTTAATGTGGAGAAAGAAGGCCTTGCTTGCTTGCTATGATTAAAAAAAATCCTATTTCAACTTTTGAAAACCTTTTAAGATGTTAGATTTGTCATGGAGATAGTGCTCTGTAAGAGCAGTATCCTTCATTCTGCTCCCCTGCTTTGTGACTCCATACCCTTGAGAAAATTATAGAGGAGAGAAGAGTGTTAGACCTGAATTCGAGAGGCCTAATAAGCAAGGTAGATGTTAAAAAGAAAGTCTAAAAGGGAGATACAGTGTGCTGTCTAAACTGGAAATACAAAACATTCTAGTTGAGGAAGAAAGAAATCTCAGACCGTAAACTGTTACGGAGATAGTCTACAAAATTTATGACGTTTGTGATGGTGTACTTTTAAAATATGGAAGAGGAACTTAAAAGTTTTCTTCCTTCTCATTAGTTCTTTAGTGTGTTGAAGGTCTTTTTTAACCTTGTTATTTGAAAAAGAAATTTGTTTTTGAATGTTCAAACACAAGTATGTGAGTTTATATACTTGGTGTCTGAGCAGTTCATGAATGTAAAACTGATTTAGATGTCCAGTTTAAGAATAAAATTCCATTTCCTACTTCTGCAGGATTCTTAGTACATTTTTGCTAAAGCAGAATTTCCTCTATTTTTAATTTAAAAACGTAACCTAGGAGTGTAAAGAAGCGTAGAGTTACAACTACTTAGTATTTTAATTGCATGATTAAAAGAAGATTATCAGATTTTGCCTAAACAAACAGAGCAGAAGTAGTCGAAATTATCTAAACCACTGGTTTAAATTATAGATAGTATTCATAGTAAATAAAGCTGTCAGGAAGTTGGCAGTACGATGTTTGCAATAGATAGCTCAAGTTTTTCAAACCACTAAAATAAAAACAGATTTATTCAAGAGGAAGTTTGTCAGCAATTCACAATTGTCATGATACCAGTTGAATAGGCTTAATGGCCAATACTTCCATTGGAATGAGTTTAATATATAAATTACATTCTTCAGTTCTTCCAGAGATTCTGTTTTTTACACCTAGAGTGATATACCTGATGTATTTTTAATTACAGGGTAAAATCTTGTGAAGCGTTAAAGGTCTAGTAAGAAGTAAATCTGTAAGTGACTTTAGAAAGTGAGATTTTAGACTCTTAGAAATTTTTCTTTTTGAAAGTACTTTGATACCTATGATACAGTAGGTATTTTCCAAATTTTACCCTTCATTTTTCATGTGTTTATTTTTCAGACTGGAGAGAAACTTTTTGAACTACATGGACATACACACAAAATTACAGCTATCACACCATTTTCTTCGTCAGATGCTTCTGGAGAAAACAATCAATTGATATTAACAGCATCAGCTGATAGAACAGTTATTGTATCCTTAGATCTGGAGAGGGTTCAGCTATGGTAGAGTTTTTGTTGTTTTTTGTTTTTAGAGGTTGCAAGCTGTTTAAATTTATTGGATAATGACATCCAATAGGTATAGTTGGATTACACTAGCAGTTTTTTAACCTTTACTCACAAGTAGATCCAATCTCTGCTGCGAAAATAAACCCATAACAAACCATTCTGAGTATGTCATTTTGGCCAAATATTTAAAAGAGAATCAGGATTTAGAAGACCGAGTCTGTCTGTACTTATTTCTGTATCTGTCATTCAGTTACAAATGTAGCAATTATATTTATGATATAAAATCCTTCTTGGTTTCCTTAGTGAATGAAGTCAGGTTTGGGACTGCAGTAGCGGCAAACAGATTCAAAAAGTGTCATGTTTCCATTCTACTGTGAAGGTAAGCAGAAAAGCCCTAGGTATGTCTTTTGCTCTGTACATAATCTGTTGTGTGTTACATGGCTCATGTGCCGTGAGGAGGAGTGTTAAAACGAATGGCAGTGTTTGATTTAGTCAAGAACGTGTGACACTTAAATAGAAGAGTGGCTAAGAAGAGACACAATTCTGAACATCTCTTTTTGTGGAACTCTGAATACATCAATTTATTTTTGAAAAGGCTGTAGAACAAAGGTGGTTTTATGGCTTTGTTTTGTTTCTGGATTGGAGAAGACAGTCTACAGTCAAACTAGTTCTTGCGTACTAATAGTATAAAGAATTCACTGGAAAATTGAGTTTTTCATTGTTGGTTGAAAAATAGTACTACATAACATAGTATGTAACATTTCTTTTTTCTGTGTTTCTCAGGACAGTGACACTTTAATACTGTATTTCATGGTAGTTAAAGCCTTAGCTGGCTAAAACTGATGATCATTTTACTGAAAGATTCCCTGTAGAACTTTTGAAGGGAACATATATCTAGTTTTTTTTTCTGCAGTGTTTGACAGTTCTTCAAAGACTGGATGTATGGTTGTCTGGAGGGAGTGATCTATGTGTTTGGAACCGAAAATTAGATCTCTTGTGTAAGACCAGTCATCTTACTGATGCAGGTAAAAATGTAAATGACTCATTATAGCTGTTAAAGTGCAAGTAAAATGAATCTGTATAATGATGCAAAACCAACTTGGCAAATTCTCTTTAATTCTAATAACAACATTATATATTAAAGCCACAGTCTACCTATTTTTAAAATGTCAAACTTAATCATTTCAAGTTTAAGACTACTTTTAATCTCTTGTGCTGTGTTAATTTTAGAATATGTCATATCTCTGTAACTGTACATTAACTTGGACTTGCAGGGCTCGCCCTCAGTTAGTGATTTATACATGTTCACCGTAATGGGGACCAGATTCTTAGGCTGGCTTTTTCTCTGAGGGAGCCTGGGGGTTTTGTTTTGTTTTTTTTCCCTTCAGTAGGGATTAGTAGTGGTAAAAATAAGTACATGTTATATACAAAATGGAGGTTATGATAGAAATATAGTAAATGTAATCAGATGTCAATGTCAATCATACTTTTCTAGTAATAAGCTTATGTATTATCCAGCCATGCAGATAAAGTTTTTGCGTATTATTGTCATGGTTAACAAAGACAGCTAGGAAGCTGTGAATCAAATTGAAAGCTGGAAACAATGTTTTTCCATGTTTTTGTCATAGAACAGGGAAGTGGCAGGCAAAACCTCTGCATCTTGCAGGATACTGATAGTTATTTTGGTTTGATAGGGAGTATCATACCAAATACGAGTTACAAGTGGTGTTGTAGTATTTAGCATAAGGTGCTATTGAAACTTTTGTACAAGGAGTTGACAGAATTTATAGCATGGGCCCTTTCTTACCTGCTACTACCTTGCTTCCTTTGTGGGGAAAATGGCAGATTGCTTATTGATTGGGGATTTTTCCCAGAAAAGTGTTGCAGCACAAGTTGGGGGAAGTCTAGGCATGGTGAAGGCAGGATAACAGTAAGGCTGAATATTTAAAAGTTGAATCAAACTCTGTAGGGCCAGCAGAACCAGAATAAGCACAAGATTAGTCTCATGCATACTGTGGTAGTATCAGTATCTAGTAAGTTTGGTACTGCGTTTGTTTAGAGCCTTGATGGTTACTACAGTAGTCTTAATATTTTCCACCATTAGAACACAAACATCTTAACCCTATTTAAAATAAAAAGATTATTGATTCCCAACTTCTCCTCCTACCTGAAGTTTGTTCAAATTCTGCTGGATCCTTCCTGATTACCTCTGTCTGAGGTGATCTGTTCTTTTCTGATGCTTTACTTTTACTCCATGTACTATACTTCTGTTCTGCTATTACCTTATTTGTGGAAGGGGAGTATGAATAACTTTATATATATTAAAAAAGGAATTGCTAGTTCACTGATTTCATTTGGTCAATGAATATCTTTTTCTCCCTTATTTACTGTATTTTTCAAAGGTATCAGTGCATTGGTTGAATTGCCTAAAAATTGTGTTGCGACAGCTGTTGGCAAAGAGCTAAGTGAGTATGTTGCGTTTCTGTTAAACCTTCATGTTTTTTAATCGACTGCTTATCAGAGATCTGTGTGTAGTCTATGCTGTTAGAATAGTATAGGCAAAGTAGATGATATTAGGGTGTGATCAGCAACCTCCTTCCGTTCTCCCTCACTTGACAGACTAACAGATCATGCTTGTTTCCTTCAGGAGCCTCCTTGACATCTGCAGATAAAATTCTTTTATATACTTTGTTACTGCTGTTATGCCACCTGTCCAGTTCTGATTGTGGGGACCTGCATTTCTCCTTCTGGAAAATGTCCAGAACTCGTTATCTGAGCTGTCAGATTACTTCCCTAGTTTGACTCTGCTCTTAGTAGACTTCCCTAGAGCATCCCTACCCCAAGATCGTGAGCGCAAGAAACTGCTAATGAAATAATACCAAGAATATAATGAGACAATGTGATGGTTTCAGATGCTCACTTGGAGAGAGACTTTTCTAGGTATGCAAACGGAATCTTTTGCTAGTTGTCAGTGTGGAGGGTCTTTGAGAGTATTTTATGAAAGCATTCAAAGATTACAATATGGAAAACATTCTGGGAGCTAAAGTGTACACCGAGTCAACAAAACAACAGATTTTGCTCAATATATTTAAATATTTAGCAATCTAGTTCTGATCAAAGAATCATGACCAAATAAAAATAGACTTATGTTTGGACTTTGGTATTTAATATAAACTTTCATCTGAACTTTCCATGGTTCTTTTATAGTCTTCTTGAGATTGCATAAAAGAAACTCTAAGACTGGTTGAAATAAAGCCTTAATTCCTGGAAAATTTGATAGAGTTATTAGAGAATATTGCATCCTTTTGAATATTATAATTCAGTCAGATGAAGTACTTAAGAAATGCTCTTCTCTTTTAGATTATTTATTGATAAAAAATCTAATCATTTTACTTCTGTTTTCTGCAGCTTGTGATGTTGATTGAGTCTCTGAATTCCAAAATTACTAGGCTGAAATGTTTTATCCTATAGTTGTCGTAATGAGAGATGTTAATAATAGCACCATAAGTGATTCCAGTTTTACAGTAGTTAAAAATTAATATAGGATTTTCATTTTTAAAGTGTCTGAGTTTTTACTTGAGACTGTAAAACAGCTTTTTCAAGAAGTTTTTTTAAAAACTTATTTGTATGTTATGAGGAAACCAGTTAAAGAGACTGTCATAAGCTGCCTTGTATGTCTTGCACTCTTATTTATAATATGCTTTAGTTTGTGACTATCTAAAAATATTTTAATTAAACATAACTGCATTTTACTCTGAATGATGAAGCTTGTTTAGACAGTTTTTCTGTCTATCTCTGAAGTCATTTTTAGGTTGATTGAGAGACCTGAAGGTTGGAATGTCCTTGAAGTAAAACGCCTTGTTGACCATGAGGATAACATCTTGTCGTTGGTCAGTGTCAATGGTAAGGTGGTGACTTAGTAGTAGTGTTGCTGGTTGTCAGTGGAATATTTCAGCTATGGTGTTTTTGTTCTGACTAGACTCATAACTGGAATGAAACTTCCTAACTGCAGATGAACCTGCCTGTATAGCTGCAAAGACTGTAAAATGTAAACATGTAATAGCTTTACCTATGTATTAGTGGTGAAATGAAACTAGGCAGACTATGATTTAGAACTGGCTCAAAAGAGGCAATGTCAGTGTCAGGAATAGAATTTCAGCATGTCTTTCTGTTGCGAAAGTTTAAATTTTTGCTGCTGTTGTTGTTCCTTCTGATATCTAAAGTTTAATATGTGCAGCCATGTTCCTTTGCAATTGTAGTCCAAGCTAATTGAAAACTCTGGGTGTGAGTGAGGATGTGGCATATACATCCGCTATTTAGAGGCTTTGGAAGCTGATGTTATCTGAAACTGCTCCTTAGGGCAGTACTGAACTGTTACTTGAAATTCTCTCTTTTAACATCTCCTGTGCCTGTCCTACTACAGATACCCCTTCTACTTTGGGGTCTTTTCTGTCTTTCTCTGGAGCTCCCTCTGAGCCCAGGACAGGTTATTCCCTGTGGGATGGAGAGCGTATGTGTGTCCTTGGCTTTTTTATGTCAGCCAGATTGACAAAGGGACTGTGGTACAGTGAGCACAGTTAGAAAGAAGGAGGCTTGTATTCTATAATAGTAGTTTCTGGAGTTTTCAGTGTTTCCATTACTTTCTTCTTGTTTCCATTACAAAAGGGAAACAGTGTTGGGCTTAAAAAGGCAGTGTGCTGTCTGCTGTATTGCTGGAGCAGTTCCTTTCTGTGTGTGATTAACAAATTCATGGGAAGCTACTTCAGTCCTGCTATTAATTCACCTCTTTAGCTTCTGATCTGTATTTCTGATCATGGCAAAGATACACTTTGTTGCACACAAGA
The DNA here is from genome assembly GCF_028389875.1 of Rhea pennata. Classification (NCBI taxonomy): domain Eukaryota; kingdom Metazoa; phylum Chordata; class Aves; order Rheiformes; family Rheidae; genus Rhea; species Rhea pennata. The sequence goes on along the minus strand of NC_084702.1, from coordinate 56,809,465 downwards.
GCTGCTGACCTTCCTACTGGTCCAAGGAATTGAATGATTTTGCATGTAGGCAATAAATGAACTTCACAATACTTGTACATAATTCTGCTGGTATTCCTTGCCTTTGCCATGCTGTGCGTTGTGTCAGGTGAGTATTCTGCTTGCAGAGGATAACTGATTTCCTTTTGGTGCTTTAGGATGTGCCAGGTAATCAAATAAGCATTTACTGAAGGGGAGAGAATTTTGTCCAGTCAGCTACATACTATACATTCTGAATAGCTTCACTCTAAAATGTACTCACTCACTATAATTTTCTAGGGTTGTAACCTTATGTGAAATGGATTCTTTATATCACATGATTTTTATGTTTTTTTTCCTAGATTTGACTTTTGTGACAGGTTCTCATGTGGGTGAATTAATAGTTTGGGATGCACTTAACTGGACAAAGCAAGCATCCGAGTGCAACTTCTGGGACTCTTCTCTCCGCACAGATGCACAGCCAGAAATAAAGTTATCCCAAAGTCCAAATGAAACTTCAGTTCAACACTTAACATCTGATGAGGAGGTAAAAAGCTTTAAACAGATTACTCTGAGCAAGCCAGCCTGACCTTACCATAGAAGGCTGAGTGTTTTCATTCTGTATTTTCAGTGTAGTTGTTGCAGTAAGTAATGTGAGAGGATTATTTAAAACATGCATATTTTAATACAATCAGCAACTTTCATTTGAAATTTTGGTCATTGAGCCAAATCAAGGTTATAATATGTTAATGGCTGAGAACTAAGATAATGAACTATCACAGCAGCATTTGTTTTTGACTGACAGAAGAAGATATATCAGTTGTTTACAGAACTACTGGAAAAATATTAACAAGAGGTGTGTTTTTTTGATGGCATATATCTTTCTTAATTCATGGTTCTGGAACTGCGGTTTCCAAAATATGCCCCTCTTGGACAGTTACAGCTGAGGGTACTATAAAATGAATTAAACAATAGGCATATTTACAGTCTGTGTGCAGCAGTAAATAAATACTGCTGCCTCTGTTCAGACAGACTTGAGCAGTATACTTAATTGTAAAGAGCACAAAGATGGGTCCAAAATGCAGAGTCTACTGTAATCGTGTCTTGGAGGTAATCCAGGAGTGCGTGGTCACAATATTTAGGCAGAACCCAGTTATTGTTCTGGAAACATTAGGAAACCTTCAGTTGTTATTTACTTTTGTGAAATGTTATCAACTGTTAGTGGTGAAAGAGAATATGTTTTGCTGTTGGATATAATGAGATTCAGTACTGGAGACTGTAGGTGCATTGTGGGGGAATGATTAAGAGATTCCTGGAAATGCATTCAATGATGTGAGCTATAACACAGTAAAAGTTGCAGAAGAGCCTGAATGTACGCTGAGGGCTGAACGATCACTCAATGCAGTTGTCTTTTTATGAAAACATCAGCCCTAAAACATTGGAGAGAGAGAAGTGTTGGGAGGAGCAGGGGGAAAGAGGCGTGGTTGTCTTTAAAGATAGTATGTTCTCTAGTTCTGTCCTAGGTGCTTAATTCTGGAAAGAGCAACATTGTTCTTGTTCAGAAGAATTTCCACAATTTGGCTTCAAAACATACTGAGCCCCTGCTTGAAATCTCTAAGATGAGATTTAAGGGTGAAAAAAAAATTGCTTATGGAGAAAAAACTATTTGGGAAGTTCAGAAGTGGTTAAAACATTGAATGTGGGATCTGAGGCTGCTTCATGACTCTTTTCCCTTTATAGTGGCTACCTGAATGAGTTGCTGCAGAGCTTTTCTGGCCATGAATTTCTGAGTATATTTTTATTTATTTCCAACTATTGAGTAGTAGAAAGAAAAGGTGGTTCTAGTGTGCTATCTTGAAATAGAAGGCACTTTTAGGGGAGATCTGTCCGTATTGTGAAATTCTCCTTTAAACATGGGGAAGAAATGGATTCCTGTGGTGAATTACTTTGTTACCAGCTATCTAAAAGCAGTAACAGTTCTTCACACACACACACACACACACACACACACACACACACACACAAAAAAAAAAAAAAAGGCGTGGTTCTCTGTTAAGAACTCTGGCAGGCTTGGTAGTTGGAGAAGATGAACTCATCTATTTTGACTCTGAGCTTGTAAGCAAAACATCATTCAGAAACAACTGGGCTGGTGAAAAGCCTCTGAATACTAAGAAAGAGTGCTAAGGAGTGCATTGATGCCCTGTTAGGTGTATACGTGCTTTTAGCTTGCCTATTAAGATCTGTGTCCAATTCATGCTTCAGCACCTGTTATTTTTTGGGGGGTGAGCTAAACAGGGCTTTGCTAGGTTGTGTAAATGAAAGTGTAATCTCTGAAGAGCATGTTTTGCAGAGCAGTTGTGCTATATAAAACTTAGGAACCTGTCTCAAGGTGGAAGGCTGGTAGAGAGAAAAGGCTGATGAAAGGTGATGTCGAAGGCCATCGAACTGGCCATCGCACAAAAATTGGGAAATAATAAAAACAAACTTGATGTTTTTTCCTTTGAGGGAGTGCTATTTGAAATCTGAGCTTAATTCCAGTGTTATGAAGGCTCCCACCACAGATGTGCATAAGAAATGAAAACTTGGACAAAGAGAGTTGAACCACGGTCTGTCAAAACACTGTTGAACACTAAAAATTTTAGTCAGAGACAGGTTTAGCAAGGTCTCGTTTTACAGAATGTTGACAAGTGTGTAGTGTCAAGTGCTTTTGAGCCATTAGTATCAGGGCTGAACAGATGGAAGCAGGCCATTCAGGGAAGAGATCCAGCTTGTAATCGCTGACATTAAGTATGTCCAAAAACCCCAAAATGGACTGAATGGGAATGTTTTGCACTCCTGTGTTTAGTACCAAATATTTACCATGTATACTCATTGTACACCCAGAGTATTGATTCAGTGAGAGAATATAAATACTTGCTTGCAGAAACTTATTTTTTGGTATCATAGTTTATTCTTAGACTTAGATACAGGAAGAAATATAAAGATGCTACAGCTGCTTAGAGTGTAGCAGAGTACCTGTTGTTTTCTAAACATCTATGCTTTTTCTGTAACTTTCTGTTTTCGTATGTGTAGGGTAAAGCAGTAGCCTGTGGACAAAAAAAAAAAAAAAGCCAGATAACGATGGCTAGATGATGTCATAGCATCACTGGAAATCCATTACTGGCAGGGTGATGTTTCAGTGTCTGTTTCTGTAAGTTGTTCCATTGATTTTTCTTTCCAGTGTGTATTTGCTGCTGTTGGGAAAGGCATATACGTATATAATCTTCAAATGAAGCGTATGATTGCCTGTCAGAAAACTGCTCATGACTCCTCTGTACTGCACATTGCAAAACTTCCAAACAGGTACAAGTTATGGTACACTTTTTTTTTTTAATGCAGAAAAGAAATGCAGGACTTGGAAGTGTGGGTAGAGACAGTCTGCAGAGCTGCATCTAATTTCTTAATTTCTAGTGTAGGGGGCTCAATCTTTACTTTGATCTACTTTTATTAAATAGAGCTTGTTTGAGCTGATTTTTAAAAATATATTGTTGTAATTCAATGTGAAATAACAATCATCTAGTGTGCCAAATGCACAAGTTCAAAGTAAAATAGCTTTCATATTTTCAAAAATCAGACTTAGTAAAACACTTCTGTCTACACTCTGAAAATGTAGCTTAATGGCATTTTACTTCTATAAAGCAACACAACGCCTATGGCAGATTTATTAAATATTTTCACTAAACATTTCTGAACAGTCAAAATATATTAACAGAATATAGTAACTTCCAGTCTCTTTTTTATTAGTGCCAGATTTCTGACTGGAACTTACTTTTCACAGCCAAGACACACATTCGTATGTATGTATAATCTAATGGTTGTGATGTTAGATCCCTTTATACTTCTGTTATACGAATTCTATCAGAAGATTAAAAACTAGGGCCTTTATCTTGCAAATATATGCTGTTCTAAGCTGTTAAATATAACACGTTAACATAAGTTAGCTTGCTAGAGTCAGTTTGTGTGTCTGTGTGTGCAGAGTCTAGACTTGTTTTACAGAGCAATATGCTTTTAAAATGGGATTGAAAACGTTTATTTCCCCCCACACACTTATTTTCCAAGTCCATTGTCGTTTATCCTGCTACAAATATAGTTTGCTGTATATGGAAAATCTGGGCATCCTGCTACATTTTAAGAGTTGTAATAAACTTGTATAGAACCTGAGGAAGTTGCTGTGCCTTCTATAGAAACTTCACTAGGTGACTTGCACAGATGAGTATCTGAGTTAGTGCTGCTTATTAACTGTCTTGACAGGCAGCTGATATCCTGTTCAGAAGACGGCAGTGTTCGCATTTGGGAGCTCCGAGAAAAGCAGCAGCTACCAGCTGAGCCGGTTGCAACAGGTTTGCCCATAGTTGTGGGGGAAAGAGCATGTTTGAAAAATAGGGAACTCAATATTCAGTGGTAGAAAGACTTGCAGGCTTTTTCAGAAGAGCTAAAGTCTTGTGTGGGACCAACTGATGCAGGCATGGGTAGGAAATTAAACAGGATGTTGGGCCTGCGAGCTCTCCAGGTCTGATTTGAGAAGCTAGAAGAGCTGACTGAAGCAGTTGTGTGCCATAAAGCTCATCTAGACTTTCCAGTTTTATCAGCTAGTTTAACAAAAATGATTACCTCTCCCTACAGACCTTGATCTACTTGTATCCTTGTACTGATAGTGCTAGTGTAGCCAGGATGCTCTAGCATGCAAGAGTAAGTGACTGAAGGAGCTTTTGAAGAAAACTAAAGACAAGTTTGCAAATGAGCAGTTAGCAAAGAAAAACGTATTTTCCACATATCCTCCCTGAATTTGGAATAACGTTGGGACTCCCTTTGAGGGTCTGCACAGCCTTACTTGCATACTACCTCTGGGTGTCGCAGTTCTCACTACTAGTTGCTTGTGATTTAGGAAGCACTTTTGCATGCAGACATTGCCTGCGCAGTGCTTGCTAGCCTTTGACTAGGCCAGCAGCTGCTCTGGGCACTGAGAGTAGTGGTCTTGGACAGATGCTCTGGACAGCGTAATCGGAGCCACCTGTACTGTGTGACTGGAAACAGTCACAAGCTGTTATTCTCTCTCTTCTAGGTTTTTTATTAGAGATGTGTATAATTTTCTGGATCCATGTAGTTGTCTGGCTGCTCACCATCTGATAGTAATTTTTGCAAGGATCTTGTCTAATGTTAGCATTTTTGCAAATCTTTTTTTACTGTCTGAGTTTTAGAAGCACTTTTTTTGGGATGTTTTATCCCCAGTATTGCCAATCACAGCTGACTTATACAGCTCAGCTTCTTACTGTGACGTGGTATTTGGTTTCACATTGGATGTCTGGAGCTTTTATAAATGGAGAGATTTGAAAGAAACCATATACAGTACTGAGATGGGTGAACTGCTGTTGATTCACTGTTTTTTTTTTTTTTTAAGGAACCCGCTAAGTAGTTTTTCACCTCTTGTATCTCCCTTGCACCAGGGCCACGCTCCAGCACACCTCCTGTTTTGTGCGCTCGGGGGTGGAGGTAAAGCCAGGAAAAAGGTCTGAGTTGCAGAGTGCGCTGCACGCAGCTTTCCTAGTTGTGTCAGTATCATTACACAGTTCTTGTGGAGGAGGCTTGGGCACGTACATGTATCTTCCTGCAGCCTCAGTGGAACATGCAGAAGGCTGTCTTTACACTCTGGTTTGGGTGACTGTTTTAAATCTGAAGAAGAAGGTCAGTGGGCAGTATAAAAACAGGGATTCAGCATCAGAAACTTGCTTGTTGCCCATAAGACAGCATTCTAATGTGTTAGTGCAGGACACACAGGGGAGAGATTGGTGCCTTATTTTTCTCCTTGTCTTTGTACAAGTGACAGTCGGTTTAGGAGGCCAGAGCAAAGGTGAACGTCACTGTCCTGTAGCTGCTCTTGCTGTTCAGTTAATTAATTTAGGCAGTTCCTGGATTTCTTGCTAAATGCATGTCTTTTGTCATCCAGGTGAGTAATTCAACATGTTTGCCCTATCGTGTTTAGTGAGGACAAGGAACAAAGTAGCTAAATTTCCCTTACACCTTGAGCTGAATAATCCAGATGTAGAAATGCTGCATAGTAAAATCTTCTGTCATTTTGTCATACAGCCTGTCCTGCTTTTTGAGTTAAATGACTCTCATAGTTCTCTTTCTAGCTAGAGGAAAGAAATAGTATTTGTAATTATTGCCAAAATAAGAGGAAGGATCTACTCTTTTTCCAGGGTTTTTCAACATGTGGGGATTTGGAAGGGCAAACAAGCAGGCAAACCAAGCTGCTAAGAAGACCCAGGAGAACACAACCACGTATTTCTTGGAATTGGTTGGTGATTTGATTGGTCATTCATCAGCTGTGCAGGTAGGTCAGCTTTAGAAAGAGCAAGAAAAAGTGGGTATCACTTACTTATTAATGTAATTTTGGAAATGTTTCTTCTTAAACAGCTATAACTTACGACTTTGGCTCTGGGGGTTAGGAATGTGTCTGTCACACTGCAGAGTTGTGTCGGAAGCCTGAGCTCCGGGCCATTCTAAATTCACAAGAAACTTAATGACCAACAATAACAAATTGCTTGTTAGTCTTTTCCACATTGGACTAAATGTATCCTAGGTATAGTCACTTAAAGTCCTCGTTAAAGAACTCCAACAATCACTGATGCCTAAGGATTGTGTGTGTACACAAGAATGCTGTAGAAAATCTGGTTGGGTATTGGATTTTTTTGCAGACTGCAAACAGAATGTGTTGCAGTTCTGCATACCTGATGTTCAGCTTCAAACAGAACCGTTTCAGACATTTGTTTCATTTCATGCATTTGTTTAGTCCAGCTGTATCCTGCACTTTAAGCAAGCTGTGTATTTTTTGCAGATGTTCCTGTACTTTGGTGAACTAGGACTGGCTACATGCTCCGCTGACCATCTTATTATTTTGTGGAAGGATGGTGAACGGGAATCTAGACTCCGCAGTGTAACATTATTTCAGAAACTGGCACAAAATGGTGGTTCACAACTCAAATTCTAATCACAACTCAAATTCTAAGTTATTTGAATACAGGGTTATTTTTGGTATTGGGTACTTGAACATTTGAATACAGGGTATTTGAATACATAAACTGGATCTGCATTAAATGTGAGTGTAAAGAAAAGTCTGAACTACTAAGAAGTGAATATCATTAAGGGTTACACTTAACTGTCATATGTTAAATTGGTATTTTTGTTAGTTGCTGCTATTCTCAAAGGAGAATTTTGCAGGTTAAAACTTGGCTTTTTCTGTCAGCAGAAGTGATGTTCTCTTAAACCAATGAATATAGTGATGATGAATTCAATAGTTTCTAATATTATTTCTAATGATCAAAAACTTTATGGATGGATATGGAAAATCAGAGTTGTTAACTGCCTTAGATGGATGGTAACGAAGAAGTTTGGGGGCATTCCACACTTTTATGTGCAGAAGGGAGGCATGGAAGCAATCTGAGGCTTCCTGTTTTATGTATTTTATTTCCTAAAGCTAAATTTCAGTCACTGATGGCTCAGACTTAAATGTCTCCAAAAAAGACTGTTCTCAAGTAGTTTTAATGTTTGCATTTGAAGTTGTTATCCTGTACCAAAGGTAAGAGGAAGAAAGCACCGTGGGCAATATCAGTTTGTCAGGTTTTGATATTTTTGGTAAAATGTAGTAGTATAAAGATACTGCTAGTTTGCAGCAGGTGCAGTTTTACTGTGGATTAGTCTGCAGTAGAGTTTATATAGCACCATTACTATATGTCATGAAGTGTGATTGGTTTAGCTTGGTCTTTCTATAGTGTGTTCATCTAATTAACTTGTCTGTAATTTTTTTTAAAAAAAGAAAAAACAAAAAGCACTGGCCCAACCATGAAATTTAAGGATGTAAAATAATTCTATAGCCAACGGGGGTTAGTGTGTTCACTTACAGCCAAAACAGGTCTGCCAGCCAAATACTAAATTCTCAGCTGAAGCATGAATGCAGAGAAATCTGCACAAAGTTTGTAAGGACAAATGATATTTTAAAGTAGAAGAGTATAAAGCCTTCAGGTACACAAAGTTTTTTCTTCAAGTTCTGAGAAGTAATTTCAAAGCTAAATAGGCATAAAATTAAATAACCCCTCCCACCTCCCCCCCAAAAAAAGCAGAGTTAAACCTGTAACAGTTGTTCAACTTTTTCACATAATTATCTGATGGAAAAGGCATCTCGGGGGGGGGGGGGGGGGGGGAGGGGGAGACATTAAGACTGATGCAGACACAGGTGGGAGGGAAGGTGAGAAAGTGAGTGGTAAATTACCTTTGGAACAGCGAGGAGCTAGGGAAGAGAGGAATTTAGGAACTTTGGTCATAAATCTATGTAGAATAAGGCTCCTTTGTCCTCAGTTCTACTTGGAGAAGACACAGCACTTACTAAATTCTTGTAGAATAGTTCAGTGCCATCATCTCTTCTGTTTGTTTGAATCAGTGAAAGCCTTTTCCAGTACAGGGGAGTCCAGGGCTGTAATTCTAGACTCACTTAAGCAAGCTGCTGCTGCAGCATTAAGTGCAGTTAAAACAAAGGGTTAAGATGATCCTGACATGGGTAGAAACAAAAGGAGGAAGCTCCAGCTTCCTAGAAGAAAACAAAGAGCCTTTTAGACTTTCTTCCCTAACCGCATCAGTGCTTGGTTCCCCCCTCCTCACCCAGAATCCAGGCATTGTTTCTTGATTCTACCCTAATCATTCCTAGAAGGCAGAGCAGAGGGATGGTAAAACTATGGGCTATATCTATGTTTTTTTTCCCCCCCTCCCCATTTTCTGTGAACTTGTACAATTAGTCTTAGGTGTTCAGTGTAGCTCCCAAGATGGTATTTCCAAAAAAAATACAAACCAGATGATAGAGATGTAGTTAAATTCCCCTCTCCTTTCTATTCAGGAAGGATAAATCATCAGCTATAAATCTTGAACTGCATGCTCTTTGCTCAAGGTGCTATAGACTGGCAGAGGAAAGAAGTTTGAGTTACAGCTGATACTAACATTCCTTGTGAGTATATTACATTAAACAGGAGGAGGTGCATGCTAATTCCTCCAGCCTGTAGCTAATACATTGTTTCATCTTGCTTTATCATTGCTTTTTCAGCAAGCATTGCCTTTTTAGGTACTCTGAAGTACAACCTCAGGGAGACCACTTTCTCTCTGGGTCTTTTTTTCTTGTTTCAAGTGAGAAGTAACTATTTAGTTGTATATAAAATGTGTGTGTGTGTGTGTGTGTGTGTGTGTGTGTGTGTGTGTGTGTTGTTACTAAAACTTTACAGAGAACAGTTAATTTTTCTGGAGATGCTATCATCAATTATAACTAAAGAGAAGGAATATAATCTTTTTATTATCATCTGTTCTTCCTATACCATGTAAAACAATTATTTATTTCATTTTTACCTGAGTGCTCTTAAGTGAATACCTGGTAAAGAAACAGACCTATTTAACTGAACAGTTCTATTCACAAAACTCATTGTGCATTTTACAGGGATGTAATTCAGCCTTAAATACTCCTATAGGCTTAAAATATATTTGCATCTATCAAAAGTGCCATTGTTCTTAAATGCACTCAGTTGGTAATAGATCTCCCAAGGGTCTCTTTCTTTAATACTTGCAATTCAGCCATGTTTAAACTGAATAAAGAAGTTTTAAACTTGAACTTTGAGCATAAAAATGAAGATAGTAAGGCCATGTTAGCCAACTCATTTAAAATAAGAATTTTTTTTTTACTCGCTGTTGAGAAATACAGTGAGCAGAATTAGGGTGACCAGGTTAGACATACGGCTTCCATCTAGTGTCCTTTTAGATTTTATTTTTCAGCTTGTAGTAAGTTTCCATATATTTACCTCATGAAGGTAAATTTGTACAAATATTGAGGAAGCTGTTTTAATATCTGTGCACTGACAATAGCATGAAAGAACTAGCTGTTAGTCAAGCAGACAGGTTAGAGTACAGGAAACCTGACAAAACTGGGACATTAAAATTAGTCTGTGCTGATTCTTCTGCTCTTAAAGAAGCTCTGATTACATTGCTGCTCACAAATTGCATTTTTGCTCAGTCTTGGCTGGAGGGAGAAATGAGGATCTCGCAGCAAATATAGTGATTCCATATTAAAGCCTTAACAACTCATGAACCAGAACTGAGGCTGAACTTTGTTTCTTGGATTTTTCTACCACTAACCTTTCCCTCTGTGTGTTAGAAATGTGACAAAATAATGAACCAAAGTGTTTTACATGGTTGTGGTCTTACAGTGATGCTATATTTAACAAATTAAATTAAGATGACAAAGCTTTGAAAATTTGTGAGATTCTTTTCTCTAATGCAAGCTGCAGCTAGAGTTCAGTCCTTAGGATATTAAAGATACAACCATTGAGAGCACTACTTCTAAATAACGGAATGATAAAAGCAAACAGTTTATGGTACAAAAACCAGAATTTCAACTTATCTGAATAAAAATCCATTGAAAAATGTTGAAATACATATTAAGAAATAATTAATATAGGTACTTTACTGAAAACACCATTCATCAAATATACACAATGCAGCATTTTAATACACAGCAACCTGCATTAGCTATGACAAAAGTAAGGTTCTATTAAAAGTCTAACAAAAATATAGCTTATATACACTTCTCTGCACATACATTTTATGTTTTGTTTTCAGGAATTTGGTACAAAACATAGAAAAAAGGTTGGCACATTATGTAAGCTACCTGCAGTAAACAACAATCACTGTCATTTTTCTTCCACAGCCATCTAAGTTCCATTTGTTTTTCTTCACCTCTTTCAATTCTTGACACAGCACAAGGGAGGTAAAGAATGCATCTTAGGACCTTTCTTTTTAATGAGTAATGAACCAGCTCCGTAACTAGCTTTGACACTCTCACCTGCAGCCTAGAGTGCACAGTGTTAAAAATCAGCAGTTTTGCTAGTATTTATTAACTGAAAAATCTGAGAAAAGTCTAAAATTTGAACTCATGTTCATGTTTTGCGTGTGATTAAAATGGGATGTACAAAAATATGCATTTGTGCTTTGGAAGCTTTAGCATAAATTTCATGTCTTAAAACTAATGAAAAACTATGTTCAATTTCTAACTTATTTACATCTTTTGAAATACTTTTTACATCACAAAACAAAACAGCATTTTATTAGGAGGGAAAATTATAATGCTGTTATATAATTTATAACCTGAAAACTTTCTTAAAAAGCTACAGGGTTATACTGTAAGTAGCACAATATATGGCCTTGTCATAAAATTTATTTTGGTTTAATAAAACTGACAATTGTGTGTACAAACACCACTTTATAAAAAAGGATGTTGATCAGTTCATTGCCACAATGGTTTATATGTAAAATTTGACAAACCTTTGCACAGTAACATCTCTTTAAGAAGGCAGAGAAAAATGCAGATGGCACCAATTACATAGAACATGCTTATTTTCCTCCATTATTTAAGCAATTCTAAGTAAATTTGACTGCTAAATACCAAGATGTTATATGGAAAAGAGAGAAGAGGTGGTACTTTGACAGATTAATACTCTGCCTGTGCAATAAAAAACAAGGTGGTTCTAAATAGTGCAGGTTTTTTCCATTGTATCTGATTTCTTGAAGTCTGGTGTGCATGTTCTCTTTAGAACTATGGGCCAAAGAGCTAAAGAAGATACGCAGAGTTGGAACAAATTTTTGTTAGGGAAGCAGGAGGTTTTTAATGCTTATTAGTCAACCTATTCTCATTCTACTGGTGAATAGACTACCCTTCAGCTTGAGAAACAGTCATGTGAAGCATTAGTGAATACAGTTCTATCAGTTACAGGATTTGATTAATGCATATTCAGTAGTAGAAATTAGCTTTAAAAGTACCTTTTCAGCTACCAAATGATAATTCCAAAGAGTTCCAAAGACTCATCTCTGGATTACATACCCTTTATGAAAACATCTTTGTTGTAGAATTTAGAGCAGCTCAGAAGTGATGGATAAAGTATTTTCTTCTTGCTGCAGTCTTTAATTCACTTGAAAGGAAAACACCATCCCTCTTGTATCCAAGTTAGTAAGTGATTCACAGTGAAACTGGTAGAGCAAGAGGTCTGTTTTTCTTGTCTTTATGTCAGTTGTTGTTTTCCGATGGAAGCCTGAGACTCTTGCACTTTAACTCATCTAATGTTTTCCAGTGTTTATAGTTATTAGCCAAGTGTTGCATCAAAACAGGCAGATGTGCAAATGCTGAAATGAACAGGAGGAAACTGTTGTACTATATGTATACAGAATGGGCAGAACAACAATACAAGCTTGCTTGTCTCTGAGATTCACATTCTTCTAGTCTCTTCTGCTCTTTTAGTTGTAAACTAATGTTAAAAGGAAAATCTACTCTTTGTTCCTTTTTAAGCAAATCTCTTAAAGTGTGGTGACTATCACATTATTCTAGCACAAAACCACTGTAATCTTATTTTTATGCTATTCAAAGAAATACTTTGTTAAAGGAAAAAAAATAGATAAGAACTTAGTTTTAAGCCACTGCCTCTTCCTTCTTTATATAGGCCATCTGGTATGTACTTAGCTTCTGTGAAGCTTGTACTGTGTACAGCGAAACCCACTTCAACAGAATCATTGCTCAGGTTTTGTGTCGTGTAGCATATAGAATGTTTATATATACACAATTACTACACTTGAGAAAAATGGACTAATCACCAGCTTGCAATAATTAATTTTAGGCTATAGAAATTTCTGCCTCAGAGCCAGGAAGAAAAAAGAACTACTTACCATCCCATGCATCGAACATATCTGTTATAAAATAATCAATGAAGGAAATCTGAGACTTGGGTATGCTGCAGGTGTTTCTGTCAAATACTGGCATCACAACAGGCAGGCCCTGTCTTTTCTCTTCGTCGGTCTAAGAAAACAAAACTCCTGTTAGCCTCTAGAGTTTTGCTGGCTTTCACATGAGAATAGCAAAAAGCCAAGGGATCAGATGAATTATTAAGACCAGTGCAGTAGGAGATCTGAGACAAAACATAGACCCTCTAAAGTGAACTTCCAGAGTTTCATGTGCCCTATTTCTTATGGAGCAGGGGCTGGAATCAGTCTCTTGTCCCTTCACAAGTACTTCATTAGGGTAGTGCCACGATTGCTCTTGGCTCCAGTGAGACAGAACATACCCTAATCTGGTGATTAGGGCACAGTAGCTAAAAATGGACGATGGAGTCTCGGATTCCTTTAGTAGAGGACAGTTTGAACTCCTTCTGCACATGTCTAGTGGTTATTCCAAACCATTTATCTTTTAAGTAAAAGGGATGTTGCTGTCACTACTTTCTCTGCTTGTGTCTTGTACAGAAGTCAGACTATGCCCTTTAACTCTGTTCCCCACAAATGAGGAGGTTGAGATTTCTCTTCCTCACGCTCAGTATGGTAGGGGAGCCAGTCAGCCCAACAGGCTTTGTATCTAAGTACAAAAAAAAAAAAAAAAAAAAAAAAAAAATTAACAGTTTAGGCACCAGAATAGTCCCAGAAATTGCCAGATGAGGTGAATGAAGAGCAGAATGGTTCTCAGCAGCTCATACTGCTGCTGGCAGACTCCCACCAAAGCTAGCCAAGTTAAAGCTAGCTCATGATACCTTGTCTAAGGTAACTTAAGTGACCTGTGTGCATCTTACCCAGAAGGCGATCAGATACTCAGAGGATTTAATCACTAGGATTAAAATGAAATTCAGACATAGTCTATGCTCTATCTACTACTTTTTCCAGTAACGACTTGCATCTGCAATCTAAATTTGGATGGTAGGCATGCCCCACTTTTCTGCCTCTTCAGTTGTAGATGCTAATTTCCACAGTGGCAAATAAAAACTAAGAATCTACCAGTTATTTATTTATTTAGTAACTGCTATTTAATATATATTTAATAATACATATTTAACCTTCAGGAAACTAGTGCATTTCTGTTAAAGAAATTGAATATTAAGAAATATTATTCAGTTCTGCTCTTACAGATCCCAGGTGATAAACATTGCCCATATGTCTGCAGTACTGGACTGCCGTATCGTCTGCCTACTGTGACCACAGTTCAGGTACCAGCTGAACTGTGGACTAGAAGAGAAAAGGCCAGCCTGATGATTGAGTTGAGTGCTTCATGAGGCACGGAATCGTTCCTCGCACTCTCTTCAGGGAAGGTATTGGGACTAGAACCTGTAATTGGCTGTAGTCAAATAAATTGATTGATTGATATTAGTCAAATAGTTTTGTTTAGCCAGACAGAGAAAGTTAAAACTGTAAAAACTCCTTTCCACCATTTGTTACTTCAAACTACATGGTAAACAAACTAGCTGACTTTGACTGACTGGGGTAAATTCATCTGCGTGAAAGTGAGGGGCCAGTTCCGAGTGGGGAAGAAAAGCATGTTTGGACTCTAACAGGGCCAGGGAGACATCACATGGACTAGCAGACCAGCTGACAGGCATTTTCTCATTGGGGGGGGGGGGAGAACACACATACCTGTGCAAAATACTCTTCAGAAATCCTCCCTGCCCATTCAATACATAGCTCTAGGGGGCGACATGGATTTGCTACATCTGCACATTTAATCATCATGCGCTTGATCAGTGTCTGGTTATCTGGAAAATTCTTGATATTGGCTGTACATTCACAGTCGCTGCCTTCGCTCTGTAACAGAGTCAGGTACAAGAGTTACATCCCTGGTGGCACAAGAAAATGCATCAGTATTACTAGCTCTACAGCACTTAGGTAGGAAGAGGGCACCCATCTGATTGCTCTCTAATGCCATGCGCACACTGTGTGCGCGCGGGCGCCTGTCTCAACGGCTGCTGAGCTGCTGTCACTCCGACGTGTTCAGCTCTCAGGGTGGTGAGGGCAGTGTGTGTGTGTTGGGGGGGGGTTTGCTTACCTGGGTGTTGTGGTTAGGTTCCATTCACAGATGAGAAAACCGAGGCAGGCACAGGGGGGCAACCTGACCTGTAGAATTGCTTCTGTTTCTTTTACAGGCAGAAGAGCAAGTCTGTGCCATTCAGTTTTAGCATGTTGTGGAAAAAAAAAAAAAAAAAAAAAAAAAAACTCTGCCTTTTTGTGCTAGATTTTGAGCATATACTTTTTTGGCCTTAGGTGTACCTTGGCTAACCTGTAAGCCTAACAGCTAGAAAAATGCAGGAGTGGCAGAGTGATTGCAGTAAAATACAGGGCTGCTTAACAATTGCTCTGGAGGGTGGGTGGAGGAGACAGAATTTGTTACAAGTCTGCTGTGGCATCACCTTCTGGATCTTGAACAGCTTAGAAGGGCACAGGTATATTACATTCCTTATTGAGTAATAAAAAGCTTCAATGTCAGCTCACCATAGCATTAATACTATTTTCAAAATAATATATTTATGTAATTATGGCTTCCCTTTGCTGCTAAGTTCAACTCTGAATCAGAAATTGAACATAAATACTTTTTACCACCATGGCTAAATTAATGCCTGTGTGGTTTATGGGGAGATACTTTGCAGTGACTTTTGCCAATGGGGGCATTAATCTTCTAACTTTATGTTTAACAGTTATTTTTTTCAGCATCTGTAGCCCAGTAAAGAGCTGCCAGATTAGACCTGCTTCTTAACTGCTGCTCAAGATCAAAAATAGGAAGAGGCACCATTAATAAGGAACAGAACAAACTGCTACTGGAGGGGGGGAGGCCTGTAACAGGAGTGGTTTTGTGCTGCAGTTTTATTGTTCTCCACCTCTTGTACATTTTTAAAATAACCTCTGCTATAAACTGGTAAAATAAAGTGAATCCAAAAAAATGCTTTTTATAGCTTAAAAATGCTGATTTCGAGGGAGTGTGTGGAGAACATTTAAATGCATCTTAGCAACTGCTGAGCAAATATGTTAAAGGGATAAAAGGGAGATTCCCAGAAATGTGTTCAGAGCTTGGGAACACTGGTTGTTCATCTAAGTCTGACAGGACTACTTAAGAAACAAAGATTTTAAAAGAGGGGGAGGTAGGGAACCAATTCAGAATATGCTTAAGCTATCAGAGGGAGAAAGGAGCCCAGGCTTCCCTGTGCCACCTTGGAGGGCATAAAAAGAAACCAAGAGGCTCACAGCAAGCTGGGGTTCGGTGCACAAGCACGCACAGAGAAACCTGAAAGTAGCCAATTCTATATAGAGGCCTGCCGAGGTGGGCATTTCTTTTCTGCTTGCTTGGAGCTGAAGTGCAGTCTCTGCTGTCCTGACTTAGCCTGTGCCACAGCAGGAAAATTTCACCGAAATGCCTAAAGGGCAGGCACTTACGTGTGAGCTGTTCTCATCAGATGCCATTGGCTTGTTGATGCTGTTCACAAATTTGTTCACATGCTCAAAGTGCTTTGTCATCTCTGTTGCCAAAACCATATCAATAATGGCCTGGCGCAATGTCCGGTAGTGATTTCTAGGAAAGAAAAATACTACTTGCTCACAAGCTTGCCAGACAGAACTCTGCCCTTTCCTTGTCCCCTTCCAGAGAGCACCGCAAAACACAGCTTGGGGGCTGCAGCCACACGAGCAACTTCCTTAAATAGTACAAACAGCCTGAGGCTGGAGGAATGGACTAGATCACTCCTCTAGGTTCCTCCAGGCCTGAATTCCTGTACTGCCTTTATTTTGTTATTTTAACCCAATGAAAAGCAATTTCCTGAAGTCAATTGAAAATTACAATTCTATTTCAAAATACTGTAATACTAGGACAATTTGTCCAAGAATGGAACCAATACTTTTCCATTGCACTGCATGTTAGCTTAGAACTCTACTTAAAGCTCTCTCTCTTTCTCTCTCTCTCTCTCTCTACATATATATTAAAAAAAGGGTAGACCAATTCATTAGCTGTTAGTGTCAGGCGCTGATTCCTTTCCCTCCCGTGCTGCCTATGCACAAGCTACGCTGACACGATGGCAGCACCCAGGCCGTGGGTATGCACAGGAGCAGGGGGCTGATACCTCCCTCCCCTCAACATGTGACTGCAGCAGCGCCAGCAAGCGCGGGCCACGTACAGACGCAGCACACAACACCTGGCTGCCTGAGCGACACACATGCCCCAAAAGCTATTCCCCAGCTCCTGCAATGAGAAGGCAGCGCACCAGATGTAGCCTTGAGACTTCCAATTGGACCGAGCCACTGTAATCCATAAAAGCATTTTTATATGCTTCCAAACAATATAAAACATGCAATGCTACAAAATGCAGAGCATGGGGAAAAATTAAAGCCTTTTTAAAACCAATTTCTACATAGGATTCTGGAAGAGGTTGCATATTAATGTGCCTATTCAAATAGCATCTTCTGTATTGGGAAGTAGCTCTCAATCCACATCACACTAAAATCCCAAAATAACCAATTCACAGATATCCCCCACACACTTCCCTTCTACAGCAGACCCACCTATCAATATTCTTGAAAATGTTGCATTTGCTGTCTTTAGCTGTGAGCTG
Source organism: Rhea pennata (assembly GCF_028389875.1). NCBI lineage: Eukaryota > Metazoa > Chordata > Aves > Rheiformes > Rheidae > Rhea > Rhea pennata. Next base: position 56,792,006 of record NC_084702.1, on the reverse strand, counting down.
AAATGCCAGCGCTGTGTGGTGACTCTCTAATACAGCAGTATCATTGTAAAGGACAGCTAATTCACTGCCTGCATTGCACAGGAAAGAGTTGGTCCGTCCAGGGTGATCTACATCATGAATGGTGGCAGCTATTAATGCAGCCACCTCATCTAAATGGTCAAGGCTTCCCTACAGGAGAGAGAAAAATCATGTGTCACAAAAATAAAGTCTGATCATTTCCATGTACCCACAACCATGCAAGTGTAAGCTTGAGTGTAGGGATTCTACCTCTTTGTAATCATTTTCCACTCAATGTGCACCAAGAATTACCTTCGCTCAAGCCCTTCCACCCCATCCTCAACCCAAACTGTTTCCTTAATGAAGCTTTTTACTGTGCCATCACCTACGCAACAGCTCTACATTGCATCCTCTTGTAGGTGTCTTTCCACTTTGTGTGTTTGTCTGAAACAGACTCTACATTCCTACAGAGCTTGTGGGTTTTGCAAAGTTTTATAAAGAACTGCCAGTTACCCCCCCCCCCAAAAAAAAAGCAGCATTTTTTCCTATTGTTGCCAGTTACAAGTATAATTTCCTTCCTCACATGAACAAGCTCTTTAAAGAAACTCTGTGGGCCTGCATGCATCACCGGAAAAGGCTTCAAGGGTAGAACAACTTTATGAAGCCAGGACCATTATTTAAATAAATGCATGACTTTTGAATGACAAATCTAAAATGACAGTACTATAGCTGCTGGTGTTCACGCTGGTACCTGAGCAAACACACCAAAATCCTCACCCAAAGGACTCCTAGGTGGTAGTTATACCTTAACTCTCTCCTTGCCAAGAAAGAACGCTGTTGCGTGCAGAACATCCGCGGCGTGCGTGGAGTTGTGATAGGAGTTGGAGGAATGGTAGTTGGCTTCAATCATCTGCAGCCAGGCTCGTAGTGTTGCTTCCGAACAGTTCAAAAACTCAGCAACCCCAAACCGAGCAAAAACTTTTAGGCCCAAGTAAACTAATGGCCTAGAAAATAATAGAAGAGAATGACACCACCATAAAACACGAAGTTGTAAAGGACGATGTCTTTCAACAGAGAAACCAACAACATCTTAAATGTGTAAGATTGCTCTTCAGAACACCTTCTAAACACACTATTAAGAAGGAGAGGAAATGGAAAAAAAATCTACTTGCACATTTATAATCTCTGAAAAGCTCAGCCAACAAGGTCACAAATTATTACAATTTACCATCCTTTCAGAGATTATGTTAGTGCTTTGCAGAAATGGCAAAGCTCCATTGCAACATCACCAATTATTATGACTTTATTTTAAACCTTTTGATGCCTAATATAAAAATTTATTAAAAGCTATTAAAAGTCTTCTAATTATTTGTCAATCAATCAAAAATATATTTTTCTGCAAAGAAAGAAAACAAACTTGAAACATGACTCAGGCACATTCCAAAGTCTAAAAAGCCACAAGACAAAGAGCTAAACATTTATTGTTTTAAGGAACATTGTATATTTATGGGGTCCAGACTCCTAACCTCTGAATATTTAACGCTGGTAATATACAAAGTATATTGATATTTCCTGCAGAAGCTCTGAGCATTAGGTGACTATTTCATCTACATTGTTACAGCTTTAGCAAGACTGGATCTCTTTCTGGAAATGAGGCAGGAGTCTGTCATAGACAAAAAAAAAAAAAAAAAAAAAAAAAAAAAAAATCCATAAAGCAAAAAAGCCCCACCCACACAGGGAATACTAACAGGCACTTCCTGAATCCTTTAGTTAATAAAGAGACATGAGACAGAAGCACCATTTAGTAGGCTGACTGCAAGTCATCCTTCTCCATACAAAAACTATTTAAACTGGGAAAACCAGGGGCTTGGCCTTCTGGAAAGCGCACCAGATCCTTGGAGTAGGGGAAGACCCTACAGATCTGGGAGCTGCATGGAGGTGAATGCTGGGGATGCCCAGGCACCTCAGCCAGTGAGGCCTGAGACTGGCAGCTGCAAGCAGCTGCACAGCACAAATGGGCTCAGCTTTCTGCCCGAATTTCCTGGACCAGCAGTGATCTCCCTGCTGGGGAGGGAAGCTGGGTAATGCTGGCGGAGGGGTGCAAGTGCGTGAAATAAGCAAGTACGGTAGAAGCACTAGTCTCAGTAGTTCTTAAATCCAGATCTACTACAGGTTGTCATTTATTTGCAGTCTTGCCCACGACAGAGTCCCATGTATCTGCTACCTTTTTCCCATGTATCTGCTACATTACCATTTTTGTTCCTGCAAGATGTCCTACAGAACTCCTGAGCTGAGAAGGGCAATAACCAAAAGCCTGCATCTGCAAATTAAAACTGGACAAATGCAAATTCATAAAATGGGCACTTTCTTTAAACAGACAAGGTGATTAACCTCTGGAACAGAATATCTGAGAGCTGTTAGTCTCCCCAGTTCCTTGCATCTTGGAGTCAAAATCACTTCTCTTTCTGGCTGACCTTTTCTTTTTTTCTTTTTTCTTTTTTTTTAAATGATCTATATGAGACCAAATATACTGGTGCCTCCTTTCTTTATAGTCTTCAAAATCTCAGGCTTTCTCAGCTTTTTAACTGGTTTGTCCCCAATACTAATCTTCTAAGCCATTACCAAAAGCCATAGCTGCCCCAGAGCTGCTTAAGTCATGAGGGATGAAGGCTTGCTTTTTCTAGCAAGACCATTTGTGCAGCAGCAGAAAAAGTGGCACCTGTGGGACATCCAGAATGTAACAAACCAGTCCATGCCATACAATGTCACCTGGCTAGAGTAGATGGGGTACAGACAAGCTAAAATTGAACAGGAAACAATCTTGAAGAGCTGTACAGGCTGTAAGGAAAGACAGCAGTCCTAGCTACAGTGTGTGCCTGACTTCTTACATGGGACCAATAATATAAACACACAGATGCACAAAGAAAAGAAAGATTTGCTATATCTTGCTTCAGTTCTTCCAGAGCAAAGCACCTTCTGCCACAGCACCTCAACAGCTTTATTACAGGCACTCAGGGAAAGGGGTCCAGTACCTTTTATTTGTAACAGCTTCTAATTCAAAAATATTGAAATCCCAGCTTTCCTCATTATCCAGGAGCTGTGCAATACAAGGTGGAACATCATTGATGGCAACTGGCACTGAAAAGTGACTGTGGCTCAGGTTCATATCTGTTGAAATGGAATGTGAATTACAACACTGCTGGATTTTATTTCACATGTAGAATTCAATTTACAAAACAACACTTATTTTCAAGATAAAATCTAGTTAGAAAAAGTCTATAAAAGCCTATAGTATCTATGGTTTATATTACTATATGTTATTTGGACATATATCAAAAAAACAAACAAATTAGTGATCATCTCTTCGAGTGAGAATTAGTGATCTTTTAGTTTGATTTTCTGCATTTTAAAACGTTATTTTAGTTATTTTATCCTGCTTCAACTCCAAAATAGACACAGTCCAGCACTTGTTCTACAGTCACTTAGACAACCATTTCCAAAGATTTATGCCACACTGCAAATTAGCACAGATCTCTAAATCATTATCATCTACAAATGAAGTAACACTGGTAAAGGGAAGTTTAAAATGGCAGCTTACTCTTAGAAAACACATACTCATTTCCTGACAGTCTTCTCAAGCCATCCTGAAACAAGCAAAGATGTAAGTAGTAGACAAACACAGTACACATACATGATTAATTGTAGAAACACAACATGCATTTTCTCTTTAGGCACTGGGTATTGAGAACATTACTCCTACTGTAGTGTCATAAGCACCATCTTTGTTTTGAGGTCTTCCACTGCACATATAGAAGGACCCAACAAGAAAGTTGTAAATTCCAGCTCTGTCTTCTCTGATTTGGCAAGTTTGACAGAAGTGATATTTGCTTTCAACTGGACTCCAGAGAAGAGATCTGATACAGTCTACAATGTACTGCCTCCTTACTCCCTTTATTGGTATCTGCAGGACTTCATCATTCACATTCATACTAATACAATTTATTGTTCGTTTATTTTATTTTGGCAAGGATCAGCTCAGTGTTCATCAAAAAGCAAGGTAATCTATGATGAAATCTAAGCAGTCACTTTCTGTAAGGAAGTGTTACTACTCTTAAGAAACTAAAGTTAGAAACTCACGAAAGTAAAACTCAGTTTTACTGTTCTCACCTAATTGTTAGGAACAGCAGATATAGAACAATCCCTCTAATGCAGCATCTAAGCTCCTATGGCTTCTAGAAAGTATCTCCTTGAGACAAAGCAGATTATAGTTTCTACTGGTATCCGTATTCACTTACATATGACAACGAAAGCATTCAGTGGACTAAGATATTACCATAATATACCTCACTGCATCTTGGTGCTTACTGTTGCTAGAGAGGCTAAACTACTAAGTAGTAAAATTGTGATGAATTGCAAACTCTCCCTCACATTGCTTCTAACTTTCAGCTCAGAAGATCACTGAACAGTTATGCAGGACACTAGTAGCAGTGACTTCATCTTTACTCATTTTACTTACAGTCATCAGACCTCCAACAAGATCACTTGTGTGAGGATCTTCATCTTTGGTACCTAACTGAGGGGAGTAAAGTTCTGTTGTCCGCAAGATTTCCAGAACTCTGTCCAAGGCCTCTGCTACTGTGATGGGGCTGTTTTCCTGGGCAGCATTAATTATATTAATAACCTGAAAGCAGATTAGGGAGGTCGGTGAGGAAGAGCAAAGGCCACATTTTTCTTTTCTTATTACAAAGTCTTACAGTTCAGAAAATCTTTATGTTATGCTACTTCCCACTTAGCAATTCCTAGGTAATTCCCCCCAACCCCCTGAGTACAACCATGAAAATTTGTGCTTTGATTACCAGCTACCCAGCTATTTTGTACTGACAAACTCCTACAAAGGGACAGCAACGAGGAAGGTGTGATATATCTTAACTAATCCCAGACGGATAGACCACTAACTGGCCATGTCACAGTCCTTCAACATAGGCAGGGCTACTCAGATCCGATCAAGTAGTCCTTAGAGAATGAAAGAACTGCTGGACAGGATTCAGATAACCTGCTATCAGATGTAAAAGCTTAATTTATTCAACAAGGAAAAGAAGCGTAGAGAGTAGCAACAGCCAGGCTGTGGTTGAAGGAGAAGAGGATGGCTCTTCCTTGTCTTCCACAATGCATCTCAGCTGCAAACTGGAAAAGCAGCAGTGACACAGCAGCACCAAGGACTACTCCTGGCGTGACTAGGACTGAGAGAAACAAAGCCCTACTGTTCTTTCCAGCAGCCAGACGCTGCTGCTGGGGTACTACAGACCTCCCTGCATGTATGCAAAGATCCTGAGGGTGAAAGAAAAGGAAGGAAACCAGCTGCTGTATCAGGCAAGTTAGTGCTTGGAGGCAAAAGGCCTGATGATGGGAAGAGAAGATGGGAAGAAAGAAAAAAATGACTTGAAGGCGGGAGATGGCAGGCACCCTGGTGCATAGGAAGAGTGAGTAAGCAGCTGGTTTGGAACAGCAGAACTTGGGTAAAACATGTGGAGAAGAACAAGTACAGGAAGTGGGTGACAGAATGTGATACAGGTAATGGCAGAGACTGTTGGAAGCACGTGTCCTCCTACACATGCACAGCCCAACATAGTAGGGCTTCTTCCTGCCACAAGTGGTATAGCTGAAAAAGCATAGCAAGGCCACCCTACTTCCTCATGACTATGACTAAGAATGAGATGCAGAAAGTTGGAAGGAAAAAAGAAAACAGGATTGATTGTAATTATTCTGTTAGATGCAAGGGGCAGCATATATAATCCCTTAGCTGTAAATACTGCCATTAATGATATATTTCTCTATAAGGGCAACTCTAAACTCTGAGTTTGTGGAGAAAGCAATGCTTAGCACTCACCTTTGTAATAGGAGCTTCTATTGTCATTGAGTGGATCCTTGCCATCGAAGAGTACCGACGGGTCTGCAAACTTGGGGCTGCCATTAAAGAGAGCACTGTTTACATGCTACAGAGTGTAAATCATGTGTTGTCATTTCGTGTGTGCCAAGCACTGCCATTAGGGAACAGCATGACAGAACCCACGCTTGTCTCCTATTTTTCCCATATCTCCTCTTATGTCACTTCTCACCACTGTGAGAAATGAAACAGTAAAGTGATACCATGGCAAAAATAAATCTCTGCCACCACCAACACAACCTGGCAGCCAGCCACAAATGGTATAAGAGCAGAAGTGCTGTTCTCAGGTAACCAGTAGCAATAGATTCCTTCAGGTCCCACTGTCTAATGAAATCAAAACATTATTTATGGAGCACAAGCTGCAGCTTTCCAAGGCAGGTGGAACTGGTGTTTTGCCATGTGCTCTTTAAAACACACACAATCTCTCTGCTACAGCAAGCGACTTCTCTCTGTAAAAGCATCATGCGCAGCCATGCATCTTATAGTGACATGGATGCTCATGATGGCGCAATGATTTACAATTCAGAATAAAGAGATTTTTAAGAAGTTACAAGAAGCTAGAGAAATCTCTGTTTAATCAGCTGTGAATCTGTCTGGCTCCTCTTTCATTCTGTGTTTCTATTACCTAGGGTAATTTCATTCTTTATTTCCAACCCTCCTTTTGATAGCTTTCTATTTTCTTACCATCACTACTTTGAGATGTTATCGACTTAACATCAATCGAGTCTTTCCTTCTGTTCTTGCATCGGAAGGAATGGGATTCTGTAAACACAAAACAAAAGCTTTAAAAATGTGTCTGCAATAAATACTTCTACAGCCTCCTCTATCTTAGGACTTACAAAGATTAAATGAGCCTAACTGTCACATAAAGAAGGGAAATACAGTAATGTCTGTACTTCAGAACATGGGACTGAGACATAAACTAAGTATCTATCAACTTACAAACTTGTCTAAAGTCACATGGGAAGTTGTTTCTAAGGAAAGGCATGAAAATGCACTGAACAGAGGAGTCACTTCATCGAACTTCAGCTGCCTAAAAGTAGCAGTCTTTTAAATTGTCTCTGTCTAAGATAGTTGCCAAAGATGCCTCTAAATTAATGTGCATAGGCTGTGGCACAACCACAGAACAACTCTGTCTGCTTTAGGAAAGATGTCTAAGGTAATGCATTGAATCCCTCCTGCAAATTCCTTTTGCTCTGCACTGCCCATTGAACAAGTCTAAGTTTTCAGGATTATGTACCTTTAGCTGCCTAGAAATTTGGCTAAGTGAGAAAAATCCCACCTTGGTCTACACTTCCAGCCCAAGTACAAGAACTATTCCAATTTCTTCATACTCAGACAGCTTTTGCTTTTTATTTCAATAATTATTTGTGCTGTGAGTTTAAGAAAAATCCAACACAATAACAAGGATTATAAATAATATATTTAGTCACTGTCAAAATTAACTGCACACCAAGCTGTCATTCTTGAAACTGCCATTTGGTGAAACAAGAGAAATCATCACATCCAGACAAATGCAAAAGCCAGATAAAATTTACTCATATAAATGCCTGGACAGATTCTCAAAAAATAAATTTCAATTTTCTCTAAAACCTTACAGTCTGCACACTCTCCTATGTTTATTAAAACAACAATCCCTGATATCTATGCATCTCTTTGCAAGGGTCTCTCAAGTGTCTATTCCCAGACTATCTGAAATGTCGCTCAAAGATCAGAGACTTCAAAAGCTTTCAAAATGAGTTAAATATTATGTGAAGAGTCAGAAATATCATAAAATTGATATTCTCAACATACGGACAGAGCTACATATCCAAGTTACAAGACAGAATTTATGTGGCATATCTTTAACAAAATTAAATTTCATCCAATGCTCTAGAATTAAAAATATATCAATCTTAAAAATGATTGAAATATCGTTTCTGTATTAAGAATTACTTGTAAATTTTTGTTAAAGAAAGTAAGTTTGAGTCTTTTTGTTTTGCTTTAGATCATACTGAAGAAACTAAAAGCATTTTCCTCTGCTGTACTTTTGGTGCTTATTGCAACTACCATGTAGATTTATTCACCCAAGGGCTAGGCATAGCTAATGCATGCTAAATTGTTTTATTATTTTGTTCATTTATTTGGTAGCTCTCCTCTTTTAAACCCCTCTCCTGTGTTAACAATTTCAGGTTTAAAATAAGGCACTTGAGAGAGAGTAAACCCTTACACATAGACACAGCTGCAGGGTGGTAGCAGATGAGATACTCCTTACATGATAAATACCAGCCAGCGAGTTGTAAGCTTTGCTAGTGCCACCTAGAGAGACACAGGTGCACAAAAGCTATTCTGCACCAGGCTACAGTTTTAGTTGCAGATTTCTCTTAAAAACCTATGTTAAAATGTATCCTTCTCACGGTGAGTGAAATGTCTCCCCATCCAGATGTGGGGTGAAACACATCATCGCAAACCGCTGGATACACGTTGATCATCATACTACTCTCATCACATACTGCCATATGCCTTTAGATGGTTCTAGGCATTTATTCTTGCAGCATAGCCAATACCACAGCCATGTGACTTTAATGAAATAAAGTTGCCTGTTTTCAGTGTACCACAGTCATCAATGTGACTTCAAGTAATCTGGCTTCCTGGTCTTGCTGAAATCTGTCATAGTAGCGAGTGAATCTAAATGCCTCAAGTAATCTGCAAAAGACATCAGTAAACTAATAACAGTTCTATTCCAGTGTCCTGCAACTTGATTCACAAGCATTCCCACCTTCCCCTGTCTGCACACTCCACAATCAGGAAAGAAACAGTGAGAAAAACAAATAGCATTTATTATAAGGGCACATGAGCAAGCAAACAGTTCAACTCAGCACGAATCAGTTCTAATGGCAATGATGGTAATGAGAATAGCAAATTGCATATATTGTCTCTCCCCTGACCCCCATTATACTTTTGCACCACTAAGCTCTCCAATGCTTCTACAAACTCTTATGTTCCTGAATTCTAAAATTAGGAGATGTCAAGCGGTCACTTCCCACACTCTTTGATATGTTACGTTCTTCCATGTGAAAATCAGAAGCTATCTGACAATATGCAGCAACATGACCACTGTTTCAGAGTGAGAAGGGCTTCAGATGCTAGCAGGTAACAGATCTGAGAAACTACTCACTCAGAGTAAGGCAACAATGCTGCATCTATTTTACATCAGTAAAAGACCATTAAAATCTTTAAAATGGCCTTTTGTACCTACTTCTTCAGAGAAAAGTGTTACTCCAAATCGTACATAGTATTGGAGAAAGTGATTATCCCCTTATACTCAGAACATTTAGTAACTTCTGCATATAACTTTTGACTGAGAGCTCAGATGTGCTGTCTGCAAGTAAGCAAATCTGCCTTGGATACAGAGGATGGTGCAGACACACAGCAACAACTCCATCATGCTCAGCATTGACTGGACATAAGCTAGCTGTAGCCTGGATAATACACTGCTATTTTATCCCCATGCTGAGCCCAGATTAACAGGTCCTGCTGACTTGCCCTAAACTTGGAAACACAGTGGCAGATCTGCTGCTGGCATGAATCAGCACAGTTCCACATTTATTTCAAGCAGTATGGGACACCAAGTTACACCAACTTTGGGAAAAGACACGGTGTTTTAATACAACTAAGAGCAATGCATCTTAACTCTGAAGGCTGGGCAAGAGCTCTGCATTAATTTTACAAACCCAATTCATGACACATCATTAGAGTAGCTGGTATCAGTCATAGGCCATCTTTTTTGACCACAGACTCAACGTGACACTTAAGAGACATTTCGCACCAATGAAGAACCTGGCCCCTGTTTCAAGCATGCAAGTACATGAAGGTAAATGATAATATTCTGACCTGACTGAGAATTGTCTCCTGTATACTTCTCATCACAGTGGCTCTTGTAGAGCTAAAAACACATCAAGGGTAAAAAATTATGCAAGGAAAAAGAATACAAAAAGATTTTAAAAGTGCAAAATTCAGCACCATCCTTATCCAACATTTTCCGTTCCACTATTAAAAAAAAAAAAAAAAAAAAAAAAGCCAAGACTCTTCTTTAGGTGTAATTAGATGTAGAGAACTAATACAAAGGTAAACAAATGTACAATGCAGGAAATCACAAATACAAAAGTTTTTTTTTTTTATGTACTAAGTTCCTGTTTAATGCCCATGTCTGTGGGAGAAAAGACATTCATTTTCAAATAACATTTTAAGGACAAATCTTAAATAAACCTCAAAGATTCCAGGAATAAAATGCAAAAAAAAAAAAAAAAAAAAAAAAAAAATCTAAAACTTTATTAATTCTTGCCCTTTGTATAGTAATTCTAAAAACATTTTCTTAGCCTATTTAAGCCTTTTGTACAAACATTCTCTCATAAATCTGTAAAAAAATGGACAGTTTTCACAAGACAGAAAAAATCCCCAGCAACTGAAAATTGGAGATGGGTGTAAATCATCAGAACTGAAGGATTTTTATTAATTTTAGTTTTTAATCATCCCCATGAATGAAAGAAGTTAAATAAAAAATCTTATTTTATTTTATTTTTTTGTGCTTCCGAAACATCTCGGGTAGCTACGTGGAGATATTCCTCACAATTTAGGTAGGACATTTCCAGCCCCTTGAAGTTGACACCTATTGCTTGGTCCCCATAACACACATTAACTGCTTCTCTGTGTTTCCAACCTAGTCAGAAACAAAAGCATATTCTGTCCAATATATGACAATTTTAATGTGTGTTAATTGCTTCACCCCATTCTTTTGTTATGTGGTTACAAAAAGTTCTGTGCAAACAGGAAAATTGAACAGAACTTTCAGTTCCTCAGGCTCCAATTAGGTGTAGCAAGTAAAGCCATCGAAGAGGACTAAGATAATACTTAAAAAAATATACATAGTCACTAGAGAAGGCATACACACCATTTACTTCAGATAAATGATCTTCTGTACTTGGTGCTGCATTTAAACTTGAAATTTAGGAAGCCAGTACAGTAACCTGATCTATGATAGATAGTTCCTTTGACCAAATTGATCACATACTTATAGCAAAGCACTGTGTTGCATGGAAGCATGAAGTCATGATTGCAACTTGCAGGTTAAAGGGAGAATACTGCAAGGCAGCTTTTAGTGCTCACATCAGTATACGATACTGCATGCTGCAGGGTCCTAATGGGGATTATTAATGTAAGAAAAGAATTATGCAAGTTCTCTTTTCCATCATTTTTCCACCTCTCCCATCTTTTTTTCCTTTTCACTACTGGGGAAAGGAGGAGGAGAAGATGAAAACAAAAGAGAACAAAAGAGAATGGAAAGACAAAAAACAAAATTCATGCATGGCGAACTTTTTTTTTCTTTTTAATCTCCATGTTAAAAAAGGAAAGAAGGAGAAATTCTGCACTCATATTCTATGAAAATCTTGTTTGGGGGAGGGTAAGCAGCTACTCTCTCACAGAAAACTAATTTTAAAAGCTTAAAACACCTCTCTTGCAATCACATACACAGAGGGGATGGAGGAACTCTCAAAGAAATCATCTAGCTCAAATAGAGTAAGATTAAGGAAGCTCACCATATAGAGTATACTGACACAAGGCATCTGAACTGCTCGCTCTGGTCCCATACTAGAGCTTCTCTCAGACTTTGAGATCTCTCTCTCTATTGTATGACTGACAGAAAACCTTGAGTCATTCCTCTGAAGTGCCCCACTAAAAAAAATAAAATAAACTGCATTCCTGTTCTGAATACTTCTCTCACCCCTTCAGCAGGCATGACCTGAAAAAGCCACATACAGTAAGCTATGGGGGCAGTTACACAGTTCAAGTTTAACTGACATGTTCTTAAAAGGAAAAACGTCACCTCTACTATAAATTTACGAATGTGCAAACACTGGACTTGATCCTTCCAGTCCCAGTTCACAAAGGCAGCATGAATTATTACCTAGGCTTCAGCACATGGGACTAGTCACATGAAAAGCCAATTCCCATTCATAAATCTTCACTGTAGGCACACTTACTGCATTCTCAGATGTTTTACTTTCCATGCATAAATCTAACATGGTTAATTTTTGTATGTGATAAATCTGGTGTAGAAATCCATGAAGGTTCCTACACAGTGATTTCTAACTCTACTGTGATATCCCTTATGGAGACTGTCAGTAATGACAAAGAACATGCCTGCAATATTTCATGTGAAACAATATATAATATTACAACAATGCTTGTATGTCTACATACAGTGCCTGAACTTTGAGTCCAAGACATTTAGAATTATGTTGACATAGTGAAACACAGGGCATTTGGATCAAAAATTGAATCGAGCAGCTTTTACCATCCTGTAACTAAATTTAGTCATCAATTTCCTCTAATCCTTCCATAAAAAATTATCTTTGGCTTGAAGAGAAATCTAGCAATATTTTAGCGCAGAGAAAAATTCTACTGCTGGAAATACTTAGGTGTGGTTTTAGGACTTAATTAAATACACGACTGCCTTATGGGCTTATATTTTCCCCATAAACTGTTTTGAGAAGAAAAATTTTAGAAAACTCAAAAAAGCTGGATGAAAGTTTAACTATAGACAGAAAAATAGCACCACAAATATTATATTTGCCACAAAAGAGGCTTTTATAGCTTTTGTTTTGGAAAAAAAAGGAATATTTAAGTGTAAAGAAATGTAACCCTCTTCTGCTTCACTGCTAAAGATGTCCATATGGCTAGAGAAAAATAATCATGAGTTTTATTGCAAAAGACCACCACCATCAGCTACCCTTCTGAATTAGGTATTTCGGAAACATACTGACTCCCCTTCTCCCATGTTACTCTTCTGGCACATTTAGCCCTCTTAATTTTATCAGCAAATAGGCTTTGTTCAGTGCATCAATATGAATAGACTGTGCCCCTATCATTGCATAAGGTCACGCAACAGAGAGCCCCAGCACAAGGCTAAAGCCAGAAGGCGCATTCTTGCAGCCTGGTCTTGAGGGACCAGGCTCTCTCAGTAAGTACTCACTGCCCAGCTGCTGCTCAGAGCCACAGGCTCGCACCTGCCTGGCAGATATGGTGAGCACCATGTCTGGCACATAAGATCATAGCAGCCATCATGCTGCAGCAAAAATATGTGAATTGACAGCATTGTGCTTTGGGATCATGAGCCAGGCAGATGAACTACATAAAGCATGAATCTCAACAAGCCCAAGCATTGACTATTACAGTGCTGAAAAATAAAGAATTTAGGCCAGTCTCAGTGTTTACCTCACAAGGTGTCACTCCATTAGAGAGAAGAGAGGAAGGGAATGGCAGCTTGAAAACTTCACAAACTGCTCCCACACCACCACCTGGATAGGACAAAACAGCTCTGCAAGATGTAGAAGTTTGGCACTATATGTTGTGGATGCTCCTAGCAGGCAAACTGAGGCTCTACCAGGAGCTGCAGCTCAAATGCAGACCTCTCAATGCCTGTATGTGTCCTCTCAACTGAAAGAAAGTGAAGTCAAGCTCAAGGCACTGGGCCTATTCAAGCTCCCCTTGAGTAAAAGTCAAGTGGCGCCCTGTCACACCCTAAGCAATTTGCCGTGCCTGCAGGCACATTATCAACTTGCACACCTGCTGTATTATAAAGGATGAGGGATGTTCCTTTTTCAGGAATGTACTGATCTAAAACAGCAGATGAAAGCAAGAGAATGTCTTCCAGCAGACCCTGAGAATGACTTTGGAGGTGTCTAAATGAATAGATGGGATAGACTACTAGCTCTGAAACCAAACAGTAGTATCAGTTATGGACTTGATTACATTTGCGACTTCTATCTATTTTATCCTTTGATAAAGTCTTATTTTAGCCCAGTACAGCACATCTCTACTGTATTATCGGCAGGGGAAAGAGAAAATGGCTCCATCTCAGCAAAAGCTACATCTACGGTCTTACTATCTCAACTGTCTCTAACTGAAGACAGAGTGCTATCGACTGTCTAACCTCTCAATCCCTAAAAACATTCCATATTGTGAATGTAAAAAGCCTATGCAACTTCAGACACACCTCTTCCTTTCCCTGACAACTTTTCCAAGAGGATGGTGTACTACACTGGAAAATGTAGTATACTGAAAATTAAAAATGGAAGGGGCACCATGAAAATAACTGAATTAAATGTTATACCAAATTTAAAATCCCAGGAGCCATTATATTAATATTAATTTAATAACCAGCAATAATTTTCTATCAAGATTCTTCCAGATTTCCAGTCTGACTCATTAACTGCATGCAAAAGTTAGTTTGAGCTTGGAGTAGTCTCTTAAGAGTCATGCTTTCTCTTTGGTTGAATCACTCTTTGCCACCAGAGGGTGCAAAACTGCAGAGTCTGAAGGTTGAACAGAATTTCTTCAAAGTATTACTGCTACAAAAATAACTTTAAGTATTATGAATATAATATAGGTATTATTATATATCACTACCATCATCCTATCTAAAATTAAAAAAAAAACAAAAAAAACCAAAAAAAACAAAAAAAACAAAAAACAAAAAACAAAAAACAGAACAAGCCCCCTAAGACGCTGTTAGAATTCTCTGAGCAGCAACAGAGCACCTGATATCCTACTACAAGCAGGAGAGATTTCCATCAGAAAAGCAGAAGAGAATAATTATCTAGTCCTGCTGGCTTTACCTTGATTTTTCTTTTATGGACCTTACATCTCCATAGATTATGCTTTCTGTTAGGTTGTGATCTTTAATCTTTGTGGTAGATCCCTACACAGATCTCTAGAAGTTCAAAATCCTTTAAAGGTCATATTTCCTGGGCTATCCAGAAGTCTAAATCTCCTCAGGCCTGCCTATGAACTCCTTCCATCAGGGCTTTATTTATCAATAACCATTCACAGACCAATACTAAAAACCACGAATGGATGGGGCTAGTAATACAGAGAATGAAAATCTGGTCTTATACTCAGTTTCCTAAGTAAAATGCCATTCTTAAGCTTACTTGCTTTGGCAGATCAGTGAACTGAAAGATGAAAAATAGAAAACAAAAGAACTTTTATCTATATTCCTACTGCTGCTTTTTATATATGGTTTCAAGTTTGGAACTGTTTTGTACTGCCTATCTTGCATTAACAGTATCACATCTACACTTCCCTGTACCAGTCTTTCAGCTGGGTGTGTACTATAGAAAAAAATCATTATCAAATAATATCTCACTGTCAAATCAACATCAAAGCAGCTGTAAACACAGCAAAATCAAAGATGTTTTATTAATGAACTAAAAAGAAATACATAAAACTTTAGCACTTCTGTTTCAAAAATCTCCCATGCAGTAGGCAGAGCATATTTAACGATCTGCTACTGTAAATGATACTTTACCAGTAATGTATGTTTTTGTCCAAGGCTGAGGTCAGTTTAATGTATTTTGATCTCTCTTTTTCAATGATAAAGCTTCAAATTTCTCTTTAAAGTTGTGCAGCTGGTTCCCTTGATTTTTACTGCCTGCCCGCAACAAAAGTTTGTGCAAGGGGCATGGTTTCAACTAACAGATTCAAACTTTGCAGAACACCACCTATTAACTTCTTCCAGCAGTAGAAGTTTTCCAATGACGTATTAATCTGAACAGGATTATAATACTGAAGAAGGGGCACCTAAAGATTGAAGCAACAACCTACATACATTTTAAGCACAAATGTCCTTATCCATATCACGGATAAAAGCACATTTAAAATTCTAGTTAAAACAAGATACATGGAAATGTATGGTGTTCCCCAAGCACATGTTCAGTTTAAAATGTCAGCTACTTCCTATGCTCCTTACTTTCTATCTCTCATTCCTACAGACCACAGGCTAAAGATAGATTTTGCTCCTTTGCTCAGAAAAGTCCAAGCTTCCTGAGTCTACAGGCCATGTATAGTATTCTTGAAGCAAAACATGAGATACAACGAGTTTCTGCAGAGACACTTACAAAGGGAGTGGCTGAAGAGAATATCAAAACAAACAGCTTCCCACATCATGTGATTCCCGACAGCACCCATTGCTTGGGTGAAAATGTGCTTGGACCATAGACAACAGGGTCAACAGCTACTGCTCGTATACTTCCTTCGATGGTTAATGGTGGCTTGGATTGCACAACACACACGTTCTGTTGAGCATGTGATGTCTCAAATCTTCCATGCATGCATGAACCACATATTGGCAAATCTTGTGACAGCTGAGCATTGATCACTGTTAGACTTAAGTATGACAGTTCAGACTTGCAAAAAGAGTAGCTCTAGAAAAACGCCCCTAAGCTCCTCCAAACTATGGTCTATGCTGCTTCACAATATCAGACTGAACTGTTATATCCACATTTCAGAGAACAAAAGCCTTTTTTCCTCCACTCACCAGTCCTACAGAAGAGTAAGCCATTAGCAAAAAAGCTGAGCTTGAAGCAAATGCTAAAGCTATCTTGCTTGCTCAAACAATGAGAATTTCATTATTTTCCCAAGAGCATGTGATACTAATTTCTAAAAAAAAAAAAAAAAAAAAAAAAAATTAATGAAATTTATGACAATACCTGTTTGTTGTTTTCATTGGTACAACGCAGCCTTTTGAGTGACACAAAGTGTCGTATTTTCCTAGCAACAGGAATAATCAATTGTTACCGCATCAAATGGTTATGAGAGAAGTAAAACGATACACTGCTATTTTCCTAAAGCAGAATTCTTGATGCCTTTATGAAACTAGATATCAAAACCAAAACCAAACAGACCACTAAGCAACAAGCTCAATGTGGTAGGTTTTTGTTTCAGGATACTTGATTCTTTTCCTTCTGCAGGAATTCACCTGCACATCTGGGAGTAGAATTTGGCCATATGCATATAATATACAATAAAGGTGCAAGTGCATACAAGCATGCACACAAACAAGAGAATCACCCAATTGCTGATACTTCCAACTGCCTTAGTTTGGATAATGGAGATTAACTGCATAAATAAGGCACAGCAACATAAACCCAAACTTCAATTTGTAGGTACTGGGAGTAGTGACACTATTCATTGTTACGATTTTATACAAAGTTCTTTTGGCTGGCATATGACAACACGGAACAAACAAACATCAGCAAAAAGCATGACCTTCTGAATATCACTTATTCTGTCTATATTCTTTATAGTCATTGGTTATATCACCACCCTGTTAATAAATACATGGGGGTTCATGCCAAACTCACAGGTGGGAAAAGAAAAGAGAAGAATCTAAAAACAAGAAAGTTACCCTCCTTGACCAACCACAGGTGTTATCTTCACATGCTGCTGGATACTGTCTCCTGATTTTCTTCTTGCATAGTAAACCCCTTGCCATTCCTAAGTAAACAAACATAACAGAGACAGCATTTGAGAATACTTAGTTTGCAGTCAAATATTCATTTATTATTAAATCATCTTTATGTAATAAATAACAACATATTATTTCACAGTTTTAATTTTTAAAATAGTGTAAAATTTATTAATACAGAGTGTCATCTTTTAACAGACATTTACATACCTAAGGATAATGTAAAATTGTTTCATATGTTTCTCTTGTGAGAGAGTTCACAATTTTTACAAGGAACTTGAGGAATTGTCTATTTCAAGGGGTCATGAACATTTTTGCTAAGTACTACAATAAACAGTGGTGTCTACAGCAGTTCTAGAGAATATCTCTGGTAATAGTAAATCCAAACTCTAAGTACCATACATATGGAGCTCTGCTGAGCATCACACAGCTCTGAAATCATCAGTCCCTCTAGTGATAGGCATGCTAGGTTTCAGAAGCTGTTGACCTACAGAACCTCAGCTAACCAATAATCTGTTTCACCCCATGACTGTTGTATAGCATGACCTTGGATATTCAAGGCCCTCTAGACTAGCAAACGGAAGCAACCATTTCTTTATGGCATCCTTTATTCTGTTTTCCCATGAAAATGCCAGCCATTCATTTCCTTTCCATTCCCACTGATACAGGAAAGCATAAAGAGGACAGAAGACTAACTGGGGGGCATACATGCACCAACATTAAGCAGGCCACTGATGCAGAAATACAAGATTATACTCAGATATGGGTTGGAAAAGGAAAGAAGATAAACCAGAAGGCTTCCCTCCTCCTACCACCTCAAAGAAGAGAGATTTTAAGGAGGGAACTACTTGGCAGCAGAGTAGAATGAAGTATGGAACTGGGTGGAAGATCAGCTCTCTCATCTCTATCACAGTCAAAGACTGAGAGCTCTATCTCCCAGTGCAAAGAAAGCAGAGGGCCACTAAGCAGGCAATGCTAGCAGGTGGGCAGCCTATAGCAATGAGAAGCAAAGCAAGAGTGTCCTGCTGGCACTGCTAATGAACTTGCAAACTCGAGGCAGTGACTCCCAAAAGCTCGGGCCATTGCTGAAAGCAACTGAAGGACTGAAGAATGCCCCACAGTCTGTGATGCAGAAGGCAGTAGGAAAGGACTAGAGATATTTCTGCAACCCATGGGAGATGGGACAAGAGCCTGTTCCATTAACTGAGGGACATATGACCAGAAACATATAAAAAGAAATTGCACTAGGTGCTGATATATTTCGGTCATGGCAGATTATGTCATACGTTGCTTTAAGCATGCAGTGAATGAAGATTCTGCAGTTACGATAGAACCGTTAAACCTTTCACTTGGATGATGACACTAATTGAGAGACTGACTGAGGGACAAACACTTATGTTCCAACTAATAAAAGAGCTACACGCTCTCACCAAAATGTAAGCACAGAAAACTTCCCTATATTAATCTTAAACCAACAGATGGGTTGAGAGGTTTGATCAGACTCTAAAATCAAAAGCTAAAGACATTTGTAGGCGCTGATATGAGGAATGGATTATTCTGGTCCTAAGACATCAGAGGAGCAAAATTCTGGTCATATACATGCAACTCAGGAAAGTACCATCATGTGTTTTTAGCCCTAGAGCATTACAAAAAAAGCAGATTAGAAATCTAAATTTTGCACAGCTTTATTTTGTAATTTACTTACCTTTCCTTTTTTAATAAATGTGTTGATAGTGTCTAAAAGATCTGCACGATTTTTATCGCTTTTTGGTAGTTCAGTAAGTTCCTTGCCAATAAGCTCTCCCTTATGATACCCCATCATCCGTTCAAAGGCTGGATTAACATACTGTCAAAGAGAAAAGTACTTTAGGATAATGTGGAAAAGAACATACTTAAAAGATATTTACTTACATAAAAGAATCAAAGTGTTAAAAGATATACACCTAAAGCCATAACCACACATCTCTACAATTCAGAGTTTTTCACATAAAAATACTATGCAAGTGGTGAAATATTTCTGAAAACAGAAGGAGATATATAAATTATTATCAAAAAGCACAGAGACAGAACAAAGCTCCTTACTGTACAGATTATCTAGTTCTGTTAAGGATTTCATGCTGGTTTTAGCACAAGTAACATTAATTTACTAGAAATTATCATTTAAATAAAGTTACTAAAGATCTTAAAAATTCAGCCAGTGTTAACATGCAGCATTTTAAGCTAATTTATTGAAGAGAGCTTTCCAATGGGCAACAAAACTAAAATACCAAAATAAAACAACTACTGGGCAAAGATCTCTCTGGAATTTCTCTCTTCACATTTTATAGAATGATTGGCTTTTTTTTTTTTCCCCTACCTGAATGACATGATCTTCACTGGTTATTTCTATAGCTTCCTGACAATGGTCTAATGCTGTAAATACTGCATTACAAGCTCTGAAATTAGTAAACAGTTCACATTAGTTTTATTGTTAAAATATTTTGCTTACTACAACTATATTATTACATTGTATTTATCGGTAGATGAATCACAAATTGTTTTGACTAAACCATGCAATCACCTCCATTGTTGTTTTTTTTCCAGGAAATTCAGCTTCAGACATTCACATATTGTTCACGTATTTTTACTGCAGATCACATTGTAAAATTGTTCATGGGTATCATCTTAATAGCGGGTTTCTTTCTCCAAACATGCTCTATACAGCAGGAGCTGTATTTTACAATTAGCAGTAAAAATAACAAATGATTTTGTGTTGCTACAACAGAATAGTAAAATTTTTATGATCATTAAAGATAATGAACACAAAAATCATTGTAGCAGAATTTTCAATATAGTAAATAAATCTGCACTATCAAAGAAGCTACAATATAACAAAATACAAATCATTTTTGGTTGTTTAAATTCTGAGGAAACAATTTAAGCTACCTCAAATTCCTAGTTACAAAAATTCCACTTTTCTTGCCTCCATGCAATAATTCAGTGACTTAATTTCTGTGCATCCTGATCTTGAATAAGGGCCAATGTGATCTCCAATTCCCATTTTTTCAGGGCTCTCCTTGAGCTAATGGAGGAAAACCCTTACCTTTTTGCTATAGCACTTAAATTGCTTAAATTATAATCTACCTAGGAGGGGATTAACATTAATATAAGCTCCTAATAATAGAAAGTAAACTATAGATATATAGTACATACTAAAAGAAACATCCCAGTCATTTCTGCATTGATAGATGCCAGTACTTTATCATTGATTTGGACTAAACACAAACTAACTATCTTTTATGTATATCCTTCTATCTCTCATTCTGGGGAGCACAAAATGAACTACAAATAAGCATTCCTGTATATAATCATTACCTAAAGGAACATCTTACTCACAGACTGCGTTGTTGACTTTGAATAAAGTACTGATGACTAGTGATTCATTAGCAGAGAAGCATTCTGCCTCAGAATTAAAGAAATATCAGTATGGCTAGTTCTGCTCATCATGAAAGTAACTCAAAAATAAATAGCATACACAAAGACATATACACACAACTACGCTGATGAAGATTTGTAGGAAGAAGTATTGCATAATGAAGGAAACAGCAGTATCTCAGCTTGTACAAGAGTTCCTACTGTCATTTTTCAAAGGATGCTCTAGCAAGCCAAAACAGCTCCAAAGTGTGATTTTGTATTGTGTGAAATAACCTATCTATTGCAGTGATAGACACTACACTAGCATTGTGTTCCTGAAATGAACTATTCTGTGTGTTAAAGCGGGAAGTTTGAATTGAGGAAGATACAATAATTAGTAGAAAATGAAACAAATGAAAACAAAACATATAGTAAGAGACATCTGTTACTACCTTAAAAAAAAACATAATTAAAATTCTTGTACATTTTGGTAAACCGTAAAAGGCAGGTGGAAACGTCGAAAAGCTTCTACACAGAGAACATAAGGTGAAGGATGCAGTAACTCTCCTCAGCCAAAAAATTAAGGGAGTCATTCATGCAAATTTTCAGTTTCTGACAGGAATCTGACTTTGAGCAACACTAGGCAACAGTAGCATCGGCTAAATTTGTGAAAACAAAGTCTTAGAAAAGCCTGCTGCTTAAATAGCAGCTCTGAATCCTTTAGTGGTCCCTATCTTGCTTCTCTGACTCAAGCGATAAAAAAATTAAAAATTAGGTCATATTATAGAATTTGCTGCAGATGGAACTGTAATTCAATGAGGAGATGTAGAGAACTGCATCTTTTCTGTATGACACTAATATTCAAGTGCTGTTTCCTCATATAGATGAGCTGCAAACACATTTACATGTATGTATAAGCACCTATATTAAATAAAAAATTAGTCATATTAAATAAAAAGTGATAGTGGAATGAAGGTGATCTGTCTTTAATTCCTCACTAAGATAAAAATCAGTGATCCTGGTGTGAGTCTTGTCCAAGCAAGAAAATTAAAAACTGAGCGTATGAAGACTGTGCTCATCACAAGTTGTCAGATACGAAATCTCAGACATGAGATTAAGAATGACTTTATGAAGTTTTATTGTCATGTAAATTTTTAGCCCATAAACCTTATGCACAAGACAGTATTTTTTAAAATGCTCCCTTCTTGACTACATAAGCAGAAGTCATCATTCTGCAATATTTTTGCTGAAGAATCTAACCTAGATTTGTATTAGTAAAGGCTGTTAGAAAATTGCCAAATTCAATATGGACACGTCAAGACACACAGGGCACAAGCAAGTACTAGAATAAAGGAGAGGTACTATATTTTGCATTAAGGAAAACATCATCTAAACCACTAGTGTATAAGACACACCAACTAAGTTTTCTCAGAGTACTAATCAATATAACGCTTGACTTTGTCCCTTACAAATGACTGAACAAGAAAACAAGGATATAGTAATTAACTAGCATATAGATGCAAAGCACATAAATACATAGTTGAGAAGAAGCAGAAAGTAAACTGATACAATTATGTAAACCAAACAATTTATGTTTGAAGCTTCTTACACTCCTACATACCGTAATTTGAACTGAGATCGCACTTCTCCATATTCTATTTGAATCAGTTCATTGTAACAAGCAGTTATGCTGCTGTTCTCCATGAATCGCTGGAAGAGAAAGAAGAGTGCATAAAATAGATCTGAATGTTTTTAAACTATTATTTCTCTTCCTGCAACCAAAACTCTTAGTTGCGTCTTTGTATTCAGTACTCATCTTTTCCACAGAAATGATTTCATAGTTGTCAAGACAGCATTGCTAGTTAAATAAAAAGCAAGTATGACAACCTACTAAATAACAACTGTGAATTTTCCCATTTTGTTTTACGAACCCAATTAAGTATAGATAGTATAGAAAAAACAGTCTCACACAAAACCACTCTTGCATTGATGTTTCATTTTGGACATCTACCTCTTAATTCAGAATGCAAACGGAATACCTTAAAGATGTAACATATTCATGCTAGAACAGAAAAAAAAAACAAACACATTTGATATTTCACTTTTTTTCCAAAGAACTATAGCAGCTGAAACACACAAGGTATAGTAACTTTGCTCTGCAAATAATCTTGCTGACCTGTAGCTTTTGAATTCTGAAGTGTGGAAAGGTATTTAAAGTAAGTAGCATGCTGACAACAGTTTACAAAACTTTTATGTTCTCCAGAAGGAGAGCATGTCCTCTAATCAGCAAAGGTAGTAAGCTGAATTGTGCATGGTCCTGCTGAAATTAGAAATTAGATGTTAGTCACAAAAAATAGTGCATTCTCTGATGTCAGTTAAAGCAGACTGCTCATTAGTAAACTTTTGCTATGAAGAGCCAAACCATCCCTTTATAAATACACGCATAGATTTTCTGTTTTTCATAGAAAATACTCTGTGATGTCACTAGTTCTCACAGTACAACAGTGTGCTGCGCTGTGAGCCAGCAGTCAAACCTCTGGAGAACAAAGATCAATTTTAGAAAACCTACATTTCCCTTCTTTATGAAAAAGGCGTATCAATGGCTTCATCCCAAGTTGCCAGTAATACGTAGAAAGTCAATTAAAAAACAAAACAAAACAGTTAACACAGGTCTAGTTCACTCCTTAGTGTTAACATCTTAAAATATTTCTGTAACTGCCACTTCACATAAGTGAATGTATAGGGAACCAAAAGGTACAGGATCAGCTTGACAGAAGTGGTGCAAATAATGATGTGTTTTTGTGTAATAAACTGTCTCCAAGCATACTGTTCTTCTATGGCACTGTACATTTAGATTTTCAGTTTTAGGATGAACATTTTAAACATTCAAATATACTAGCTTTATATTTAAGACAGTATAAATTCATTAAAAATATAATGACAGTAACCTATTTTATAAACAAAGTTTACTAAAACATACTAAAGCTCTTTTTCTAAAATGCATTTTAAAATAGTGCTGTTTACTGGCAAAATTTAAAGAGAAAAATGTAACCACTACAGCAGCACAACCCACTAGCTAGGAATCAAGAATTACAGTTTGCTGAAGTGTAACATCTTCTTTTGACTGCTGCATATGTATATGTGCATATATTTTTTATGCACAAAATAAGATCATTAATAACACAAAATCCATTAATGACACAGGAAAAAAAAATCAGAAGCTAGGTAAAATCCCAGGATTTTCTTAAGAAGGAAGAAAAAAAAGAATAAATATAATGATTTGTTCCTCAGCATTAAAAAAAAAAAAAAAAAAGATGCCAAATAAATTTGTAAAATGAACAGCAAACACTCCTGAAATCTTTCTCTAGATATCATTCATAAGATCTTTTCATAATTGATTTCATTAGAAGAAATATGAAGTGATTTCTTTAAGGTTACTTACAATGTGTTATATATGTATACATAAAAGTAGAAAGATATTTCTCTAACATGAATACAAATGAAGGTAGCAGAATATTTTTAAGAACAACCAGCTATTTGATACAGGAAAAAAATGTGTTTGATATATTTGCAAGATATCTCCCCCAAAAGATTAAAGGAGTTTTCAGAAACCTTTGGATCTAAACCTGATGTCAAAAGTCTGATTACAGAAAGATGACATACCAGCTGGCTACAAGATCCGACTCTTCAAGTTGGAGATACATTTAGAAGGCAACCACCATCAGACAGAGCGACTACAATGAGTGTTTTGTTGAGGGAGAAGGAGGAAGAAAATGAGGAAAAAAGATGACAAAGGCTGATATGATGAATAATGGTACAGCAAAATGAAGTTCGCAGAAAAATGAGATTGTAAAAATAAAAGGAAATATATAATTTGAGCAGATATGATTTTTCAAAAATCCTAGTCTCTGCATATGCTGGGACTTATGTATTTATTTATTTGGGGAGGGATGTTTTTTGTTTGCTTGTTTTTGCTGTGGCTTTTTTTTGGGGGGGTATATTTTGTGTATGTTGTGTTTTTATTAATGGACTTAGAGCCTACAGATTCTCATCCGAGCAGAAAAAAATCTTACATCCTCTCTACTGTAAAAACAGGTTCTTGGACATCAGACATGTTTTAAAAGCTTGAAAATAATTCAATTATTATGTTATGCAAACTCCCCGATAAATCTGAGACAGCTGGAGGAAATGGCTAGAGTTGTACATAGGCTTCTGCATTCGCTTGCCATAGTGATTGATCAAGTGCAGAAAGATTTTACCACTTTTACTTCCCTAGAAAGAAAGCATGACACTGAGATGTGTCACACACACACACTGTCTCCTGGGGCTGTACTTAGCACTGCACCTAGCAGTGCATCTAGCTCGCAGAAACACATTGCCCTGCACTTTTTAAATGGAATTCCAGACTTCAGAGGAAATGAAGAGACTGCTGTTAGAAACATTAAAGCTTTCTGGGTTGAGAGAGCAAACTACATTAAGAAAACACTCGAATTCTTTGGCTGACCTTTCTCTCAGCCCCTACTTTTCCAATTATCACAGCATGTAAGCTCCTCAGAAATCTTTAATGCTTTTGTATGAATAGTATCCCTTCGAGAGAGGCAAGACCTATTACCTTCTTTTGGAGATTATCTGCAAATGGTCACTGAAGTGCCTGTCCTGCTTTGCAATGAAACTCAAACTAACTATGAATTAGGTCAGATATTGGACTTAAGCACCTTATGCACATAATATATATGCACATTAGCATAGCATTCTGCTTGGGCTAATTCCCTCAGTTCTCTAATTCTCTTAACTAAAGTATCTACTAATGTGCTTCTACTGTTCCAATACATCAACTTTCTTATAAAAGTCCAGCTTGAATATTGCAACTATTTGATATTACATTAACCTAACCATTAATACCTATGCAAACCACAAATAAAGATTGGGAGAGAGCAAGCAACTTAATCTAGATTTTCAGAGTTGAGAACTACTACTTATTCTGCTCTCTTCTACAAAGAAAGAAACAGCTGAGAAACAGCATGAGCAGTTGAGCTTCCCCTCTGTCTCCTGTACATTACAGTTTCTAACGTTCTCCTGAAAAGAAAGGGTTCAAGCCAACATAACAGACAAATCAAATCTCACTGAAAACAAGAACTCTTCTTAACTTCAGCAAGACCTAGACTAGGCTTACATTCCTTTTAAAAGGGGAATTCTAGCCATCAGAAGCACACTGAGAGGTCCAGATGATCAGGCAGCATGCTGTGGTGTGCAGCACATATTAATCATGGTCCCAAAACATTATTTTTTCAATACACTCATAAACAAAACCCACCCACCATTTTCCCAGGCTGCAAGAAATTAATCTTACCCTATTTCTGCATCTTCCAGAAGGATTAGCTAGGTCACAAATTCTCTTACGCCATATGCTTCTCAGATGTTTTGTTAAAAAAAAGGAAAGGGTACTCGTTCAACAGTCACTGTTTTCCCATCAAAAACAAACAAACAAACAAACAAAACAACCCCCCCCCAAAACACATTTCTGATAGAAGCAAATGTGTGATTTATATGAAAGACTCGTTTTCCATTTGAAGAAGCGGAAGAAGCGGAAGTGTTTGCAACTTGCTCAGCAATCATGATTTCTGTATTAAATATGTGTTTTATACATACTCTGTCAAAGCCTGCATGAAGAAGGGGAAGAACAGAAGTCTCTTCCTGGTCAGATCTACAGAAAGAAGAGATATGATCACATAACATTTGGTATCAATTTGACATAGTTACCTAAACATACTGCAGTAAGAACCATATTGCACAAAATACATACAAAAATCAAATTCCAAAAGTTGATCTTGTCATTATATTTCAAGATGCTATAAATATACGCAACTGTTATTACAATCTGTTAATTATTCCTATGGCAGAACTTGGATATTCAAGACAAGTCTTGTCTCTCTTCAAACATACAAGGGTATTACAAAAATAAAGCATGAAGGAGATAAAAGACATCCTGTGACACCCTATGAAAAGGAATCTAAAAAGGTGTTTTTAAGTAAAATATGAAACATATTGTAAAATTTTAATCAGCACTAAACTTGGTCTCTATATTCTACTCTTGGCAGAAATAGCTCTTGTCTTCCCACTCAATTTGCTAATATTTTATTGAGTTTGGAAATTAACAAAATTAGAATGTATTCAACAGTGTGCAGGAGTTCTAACAAAGACAGGAAAATTCTCTTTTTCTAAGCTATTTGATAAATAAAATATTAATTTAAGTCAGTAAAAATATTGCCTGAATATATAAGCTATGAATTCCTGAATCAAGATTTCAGGAAACATTCTGGTGAGTTTAGTATCAACAGAAATTAAGTTTATCCCATTACCGAGTTCCCTAAGAATCACAATGACTCATCTAAGGTTTCCTCTAGAAACTAATACACAGTTTTCTAATTTTTCTTAGTATATAAGCTATTATGTTATGATTCTCTGAAGAAAAGGTGGTAGAGATATTTGATAACTTTCTATTAATACAAAATAAAACTATTTAAATGGTCCAATAGGCAACACCTCTTACGTATTCAGTTAAAAATAATTAATATTAAACTTACTTTGTAAGGCTTGCTAGTAGGATACTACTTGTTATTAGACAACCATAACACATTACTATTTTCTATAAATAAAAATCTTTCACTAGGAGATATACTTGAGAGACATGGAGCTACTGGAGAGAGCCCAGCATAGGGCTACAAAGATGATCCGAGGGCTGGAGCATCTGCCCTAGGAGGAACGGCTGGCTGCGAGAGCTGGGCCTCTTCAGCCTGGGGAAGAGAAGACTGAGGGGGGATCTTACCAACGTGTACAAGTATCTGAAGGGAGGGCGTCAAGGGGATGGGGACAAACTCTTTTCCGTTGTCCCATGTGACAGGACAAGAGGCAATGGGCAGAAATTGAAGCACAGGAAGTTCCGCCTGAACTTGAGAGGGAATTTCTTCCCTGTGAGAGTGACGGAGCACTGGCACAGGTTGCCCAGAGAGGTTGTGGAGTCTCCTTCTCTGGAGATCTTCAAGGCCCGCCTGGATGCAACCCTGTCTAACATGCTCTAGGTGACCTGCTGAGTGGGGAGGTTGGACTAGATGATCTCCAGAGGTCCCTTCCAACCTTACTGATTCTATGATTCTATGATACTTACGTGCGTGGAACAACAGCAAGTATTACAGTGTGTTCTGATGGCTTTGTGGCACGAAGAGACCTAGAGAAAAAAGTTCCTCAGTTGCATCGCACACTTTCTCAATACTACTTAAAATATCTTCACAGACAATCTACAAGAAAACTGAGCCTGAAAGATTCCACTGAATTCAGAAAATACGATGTCATGATGCCAAAACCTACCTACCCCTCTTAGATACTCAGTTTCCGTTTTGCTACCAGATTCCCTTTTTTTGCACAACAAAGAGGATTTAGAGGCAATAAGATTCAAACACATAGGGCATGAACAGCAACTCTTCAAATATACTCTTCCAAACTAGTAAAGCTTTGCCCTGTTCACCTAGCTCATTTGGGGCAGACTGCCCTAAGAGTCAGTCTCTGCAACATGTTTTCAATACCCACTGCTTGATTTACCGTAAAATCTCTCCATCACAATCTCCTACCATTACCATTACCCTTCTAGAGATTGTAAATTTTTTTATAAAGAGTTGGAAGTGTTTTGGGGGAATGCACATAAGAAAAGAGGGTATAGCTAAAACAACTGAGTACTTGTCTATGATAGAATATCATTTATGAAATGAAAAATAAGCAAAACTTTACAATTGAAAAGAGAGAGATGTTACCAAGGAACTGAAAGAAAATATGACCAATTATCAAATACAGAAGAATATTTCATTCTTCTTTCAGTGGTAAAGGATATATTTTTTTCAAACACGTTACATTCTCCTGAATAAAGAGCCCTTACATATATTTGTCAGACTTTTAGAAGTATTTCCACTAGCACAAATAATAGAGTTTTAAAATACTATTTGTGATAAACATGGCGAAACTGTGCTCATGATGGACGGGAAAGTACAGCATGATATATGGTACAAAATGTATGCTTCAACTTAAAAAGTGTATCTTAGCACAGAATGTTAGAATACTAAGTGCTTACAAACTTAGAGCTATTAAGACAGTCGTGTGCATCAAAAAGTGATGTGAACTCTTGCAAAAAAAAAGAGTTCTGTGAAGTGTGCCTGACCTAGAGGACAGAACAACAGCACTCCTTGGAGGCCCTGCAGCTTCAGGTTTTGCTGCAGCAGTAACCCAAGAAGAAGTTTCTGTAACAGAGACAGACTGCATGGAATGACTTCACGACACCTCTGACTTACATTGTGATGGAAGCTTATGACCTAAAAAGCTAATTCTAGAAGTGAAATATCCACCTTGACAAAAGTGTATTTTTCGAACTGTATGCTCCTTCCAGATCTATGTACATGATAAATATAATCTATCTTTCTTTCCTCCCTCACTTTGAGTCTTCACCACAGTTTCTATCCTTCCTCTCAACGACAGAGCATTGCAAACCTCCTGGCCCCAATCTCCAAACTTTGTTTTTGGCTTTAAAGCTTCTTTCTGTACAACTAGGGGTTTGGGATTTGTACAATATATTATGAAGTTCAAGAGAAGTAGAAAGTCCATTAGGTTACCTGCAAATAGCTTCTGCATCAAAATATCTGGAGTTCCTATGATCTATAACAATTATTTCCTGGTGCTTATCAAGAAAACATTCAAGCGCTGACTCTGGTGTCCGGGCAATATTGCACCTGTATCCAGCTCTGTCACAAGCCCACCAGAAACCATCACTCTGGTTGTCTTCTTTTGCAAAGATCAGCAAAACCTGCAAAGTATGCAAAACAGCAGCACCACCTTAAACATACAAAACAGTTCTCTGCAGGGTGTAAACCTTAATGGTGACAAACACACTTCTACTATATGAAAGATCAAGTCTATTTTGAAAGCAGAAAGACTGGACTAGAGATTTTAAAACAGCTAATGTAGAAGCATGACTTTATCATCACTGTATCTATTAATAGAGGGTTAATCTTGTAGGATTGATATTTATTGTTTTCAAATCTGCTGTGTTTATTCTAGATGTAAACATGCCTTTATATAGCCCAGGCGATGAGTGATTATCTTGCCTTGCTCATTCTTTGAGCATCACAGCTTCAGGATCACTTCCGCTATTAAGGAAGGTTTTGTCACACAGGCATTTATCCATTAGGACTGAGACCACAGAAACAGCTTCCAGATGATAACTGAGTCTCTTCCAACTCATTTTCAAATTAAATTAGGAGCAACCCAAGGTAGATTGAAGGAAATATACAGAAGCATTACCACTCTCATTAGGCCATCCCAGCTACATGCACTTTCAATTGTAAGAAAACATATGAAATGTAACAGCCTTAATTATCATTCTTCAAGGACAAACAATTAATGTAATATGGTTTTATTGATTATTTTTCCTTTAAGGTACAGCAAAATGGAGATAAGTTATTCTTTCAAAAACCAAAAATAACAACAACAGAGAGGCAGGTACGGACAGAGCCTGGTGGGGGAAAAAGCTCTGATCCAACAAACATCACAATTTTTACCCAACAATTTTTCCTAAGTCATATAACTATATGTAGTAGTTTCATCAACATCAGCTGAACACTTGAGGAATTGCTCACACACAAACAGAGTATCAGTTAGGATGCATGCTAAGATGCTTTTCTAAAAAACAAATTTGATACTGTAGGAAATCTCTTTGCTAAGTGACACACAGAATACATGCTGAACACAGCTGTAATTGTGTACTACTTATTTTTAAGAAAATACATTTTTAGAAGGGAAGAGTTTTTCTGTCTTGCCCTGTAATGTTTACTAGCAGTGTATAAATTACAGTCAGCAACACAAGTCACATACACACTCTCCTTCACAATTTGCACATAATTACCACAGCAGCCTATCACTAACCATGCCACTCTGTGACACAGGTGAAGAAGATTGGCATAGCAGAAACATGCTGCAAAAAAGAAAGGCATCAAGAAAGCAAGTTTTTCCACAGCTATTCAAATTGCACTGAAAGGCTGCAGACTAAGAATAATCTATGTGTAAACTAAAATCCTGTTCATTTCACACATAAATGTCATGGCCAACTTCACTGAAATGATCTAACTGAGCAAAGCATGCAATATTTTCCCCAAAATGCCTATGAGAAAGGTCAACAACCCTTTATCAGTGCTGCTCTGTGTAACTGTGGTGTCACCATGTGAAATTCAACACCATCAGCCTAGAAGCTAGACAAGGCAACCATAACTTTTCTCTTATCTTCAGCTGTCTGGATTGTTGAATTCTAAACAATAAACAAAGCAATTAACGTTACTGTGGCAGTACTATCATTCCAGGTTTCTTTAAACATCAAAGAAAGTTATGTGCTAGGAATTTCAATAAGTATTAAAAAATACATCTAGAAGTTTTAATTTATTAGAAAGAGTAGTTAACAACAGAGTAGCTAACAATAAGCAGATTTGGGTTACTGTCACTTAGCATCCAAGATAACAGCTGTCTCTCTATACAATAGCTCACTTATTTACAGTTATTAAAGTCTCTGAAAGCAGTTACATGGTTAAGTTGTAGACCTCTGCCTGTGGATACTCAGGTCGGGACCTTACTCTGATGCAATCTTCTGTTTGGTTCCAACTGCTATTAGCTTTATTTTGTTCCTAGTCTGATCAGTACAATGTTGTCAGCAAACAGGTTTTTCATGGTGCATTCTTTTTGTCTTTTTCCTGCTCTTGACATCCCCATTTTAGAAATAAAAGATTGCAAAATTCAGTCATTTACCAGCTGCAAAATACTGGAGCATAATTAAACTGCCCAGTCCCCCACTGGTAGCTAATTAAAAGCATGTGAATCCTTCTGAAAACAGTAATTTTAAAAGGTACAGTTAGCATATTATTGCTATGCTTTCTCATTAAAAAATTGTATGAATTTTACTGTAAACCATTAAAACAGACTAAGTAGAACTTTGCAAGTATACTGCAAGATATGCTCTCAAGATCAAGGTAAAAATTTAACAATTTGTTTGAATCACACTGTCAAGGAAAAGCTCAAATTCAACGCATGTCTCTTGGTGAAAGACTTTTATATATATATATATATATATATATATATATATAATTATTCATTTTTACTGTAAATAGATCATTTTGCTCAGTTAGGAGAAGTGCAGTCTTCTGCTGACATAATTCACATTTTTGGTGATATATTGGAATCTTATCATCCTTTTGAGTATTTGTACTGCACAACTATTGCATGTCTTGGCCCCATCTTATCATGCAAATACAGAAAATGGGCAGATTTGCCTCAAAGATCTCAAAATAAAACAGAAGAAACACAGGATACCACACAGAAACAATGAGAATGTTACAAACAGCAGCTTAAGAAGTCATAGCACACATCACCTAATTATTTTTATGTTCCTGCAGGTATCACAGCACAAGAGTTTTAAAAGCAGAAGACATCAGTGGCTTTGAAATAGTTAAGAATAAACTTGTTACACCTAAAACTGGCATGCGAGAATAGTTAAATGCTGGGAATCATATAAATGCTTCAATCACAGTTCTGTAGGGGAGACCATCATTAGCAGAACAGAAATGGAGTTTGACGTTAATGCTGTAAAAGAGGTGATGAGCAACTAAGGCTTTAAGAGGGGAGTGTGGTATTTGAATGGAGGACAAGATTACATCACAAGATAAATCACAAGATGTGTTTTTCTTTTATTGTAAATAAAAGAAATGATCATAGATGCCAGAAAAACTCTGTAGCAGTTTTCTCAAAGAGAGAAAGTTGTATTTGCTAAGACGAAAAGGAGAGAATGCAGTTACTAATATGCAAGACAAGAAGGACAACCGTAAAGTCAGTCACTGTTTCAATATGCTCATGAAATCCATGAATGCAGGATCAGCACCACAGTAACTTTACTAGCACACAACCAGAATTATTTCTTGTATATGAAAATTCTAAGCAGATGATGTCACACATCACCTTAAATGCTTGCTTTGGTAGTGCGTATTATTACAGTTACTGTCACTCACTCTCTAGCTTTATTTTAACAGTTATTAATGGTTGCAGATGGAGGTTTTTTTTTCTTGTTTTGCAAGGTACTCCACAGAAACTGAAAATGGATTTTATTTATGGTCCAATCCCACAAATTAATCAGTTGCATAAGAGGCTTGACTTCAATCAATTCTGCCAAAAGCATGAATGAGATTTGATACAAGTCAGCTCTTTGGCCATTAGAAGCTATCTTCTACCAAAAGGCAAAACCCAAGACAAGCTCCAAGATTAAGAATGTGGAATCTATTGAATGTTTTATGGCAGACCATAGTCACAGCAACAGGCCTGCACCTCTCACACAAAAATTACAGGCTATTTCCAGGTTGGCATAGGTGTTCTGGTGCCAAACAATAGTTTAAATCACGCACCAAAATAAAAGGAACATTGCTAAGAAAAGCCTCAGTGAAAATTGTTTTAGTAAGCGAAACTAATTTATCAGACAATTATGGATAAAACTAAGCACCAACAAACAGACATTTAAAACATGATATTCAGTAGCTGTTTGCACTGCATAGAGAAATATGCAACTCTATTGTCAAAATGGAATAAAAGGTTAATGCACGTGTTTTTAAATGAGTGGGTGTGTGCAATACTTGCCAGAATAGCTGAGGTAATGTAATTTGTTCCACAACTGAGTTAACACAAAGTGTTTTTCTGTTATTGTAAATAAGTCAATGTATGGCAATGCCTTTATGGAAAAGTCTTTAGTTAATGGTTGTACTTAAGATATACTTTCTGTAGTATCAGAGATTCTCTCTTAAATGACGTAGGGACAAAAATACCACCCACACCTTACTAGACACCAAGAAGAAAAATGTCAAAAGCTTTTTTAAACAAAAATGCAAAACATTTTCTCTTCTTTCATGGTACTTGTTCAGTTAAATTACATCAATACAGACAACTCTGATACTATGGTATTTTGACTAATATAGTTTCTACAAAGCACAAGGAGAATGCTGACATAAATTGAGAGAATTCCTACCTGCTAAATATTTTCTTGACTATCTTAAGACTATCCCAGCCTGAAGAACATGTTTTCCATGAACAATTCCACACATTTATGTTAAAATTCCTTATAAAAACACAGACTCTGCTCCCCTGATGAAGTTACTCTCCAACAAGATTGTCACATAAATATACTGTTTTATCAGATCAAGTCATTATTGAGACTGGATATTTAATATAGAAATAAAAATGTAAAGCTCTATGATGCATATATACATAATTTATTTTCCTTGAGAAAAACCATTATCCCATATGTAGGCTTTGCTTCCCAAAGTAAGAAATGGGAAAAAAAGGGGGGGGGGTAAATTGTTGACTAGATACCTCTGTATTTTACAGAGCTAAGTGATCCAAGACAAAATGTTAGTTCAGACGACCACTGCATCACAGAAGCAATGTTAAAGACTAAGATGATATTATTTCCTATCATCTGAGAGCTCTAAAACACAACACTGTAAGTTAAAAAATAACTCTTGGCATCTGTTTACTGGCACAGAAACAGTAGATACAGAAATAGCAGCAAAGATGTGCAAAAGCTGTTGCATGTTAAGCCAAAAATCAACATTTCTCACTGGAACTCATCCTATTTCTTGTACTTGTGACCTGTCAAAGCTCAGTTCTCTGTCCTGTTGCATAGTCCTTCAGCAAAACTCACCTGATACCTAGACTTCATAATGCAGTTTTCTGATGCACTATAGCAGAGATGAACAGTTTTAAACATTCAGAGAGACAGCTTTTTTCTTGCTAATGCACACACAAAATATATTCCTACTGACAGGACATATAAAAGGAATGATTTTATGTTAATGGAAATCTGAGCTCCTTGTTTACCAGTTTACATTACAGGCAGGTCTCTTCTCAGGCAATTAGATAAACCAAAATGCCAATTATCCATCGCACAGTCCTTGCACAAGTAAAATGAAAACATTATGCTTAACTATAAGGGTTGAACCTTAATTTCTTCACCCATTTAAACTAAATTGATTGTATCAAGAAACTGAAAGAACATCTTACCTGAATTGGATCTTGTGTCAGTCTCATGGGCCCAATCTGTATCTCTGTAGTTGAAGCCTGCTAAATAAGAGTAATAGAGGGTTTTTTTCAGTCTTGTTCTTAACAAGATTGCTTTTTAGAAGCAAGAATGAAAGATCGGATAGAACTATGAAGGATTCTCAAAGGCACATGACTAGCTGCCTTATTTTAGTTACTTTGAATATCTTGAACATGTTTTTACCAAACTCTTAATTCTGTCTTTGCCTTTATGTTGAAAAATTGTAGGCCTTTAAATAAGAAAAAGAAGAAATACCTCTCCCTTTCCTTCCTCTCCCCACAACAGAGTACCTGGTTACACAAAAAGACTTACATTTTGCCTAAGACTACACAAAGTTATTTTTTCTGTCTAAAATATTGCCTTATTCATTTGAAAATAATACAGAGCTTCAAAGTCTTGTGAAATATATTTGAGACTAATATTTTACTGTACTTGGCTTTAAAAAAAAAAAGTGATTTCTCACACAATAAAATTTGTTTGGATTACAGATTGTTTTCCAGATCCATAGCCTTTAGTTTGCAGAAAAAAGCTTTACTACCATGTCAGTCACATCATTTTCAGAAGACATGACAGCATGAGAGAACATCATGATTTAATGCTATCACAAGAAAGCCAGCAAACATTGGTTATGGCTGCTTTGTTGCCATAATTCCTAGAAACTGGACAACCTTTTATAGTTCTTGTGTGCTGATACATTCAATACACTTTTCCTGTACATTACCAATTTGTTTCACTTCAGATTATTAATTACAGAATATTGGTGACCAACTGAGAAATACCTGTATCCTCCCATGGATGCATGTATGTAAGGAAAAACAACCAGCGCATTCTTAAACTATTCCTTCCCTTATCCACATGGAGGATTATTTACAAGTTCACAGTCTCTAAAAGGGTAGATTCTCTGCTTTTCTAACACTAATTACCCCAAGTAACTAAGCACTGCAAGTCACATACAGAACAAAACCTTGCTTGCAGGCAGATTCCTGGGATTTGCTCTGACACTCAGAAATCCTGGAATCTTATTTCTGCAACACTCTGCTCTGCATTGCTTGTTAGCTTGAGTGTTTTGTTGGGGTATTGCCTTGTTTTTAAATCTAGTATTTTTCAAAGGAATGTGGATAAACATTCAATATGGATGAAGTTACCGGTAACCAGTTTTCTTCCTTATAAGATACAATACTTTGTTAAGTATTAACAGCCTCACTTGCATGTGAGACAGTGGAATTATGTATAGGTATCACTGACATGCTGGACTTCATGCATCACAGAGTTGATTCTTCTCAGCCCAACAATATACGTCAGAAGGTGGCCACAGGCTGTACTTCAAGAGATCAAACTACAAAGAGCCTGTCACAGTTTTCCAAAGCAAAAGCTGCCCCCAATATATCTGTAATTAACCTCTCCTTTTCTCACACAAAAGCTTCACTTCCCACTTGAGCTGCTGCCATGTGGGAATGGAACTTAACGCAAGTAAGCATATCAGAATAGAAATATAAGTTAACACTGAACATCAACTAAAAGGTAATGAATAAGGTTAGAGTTCTCTGAAAGCTCCCAACCTTTCGCCACACCTCCCTCCCCGCCCGCCCCCTCCCCCCCCCCCCAAAAAAAGAAAAACTAAACACATTCATGCCCCAGTGGTATTATAGAGGAAACTCCTGTACGTTCTTTTATAGGGTCGGGGGCAGGTTTAGCTCAGTTGGTTAGACTGTGGTGCTGCTAATGCCAAGGTCGTGGGGTCAGTCCCCTGAGGGTTGGACTAGATGACCTTCAGAGGTCCCTTCCAACCTTACCATTCTGTGATTCTATGATCATGACTTACTTCGATTAAAAAAATAGTTTAAGTAGTCTTAATAAAAGATGCTGTAATAAGAAGAATACCCAGCAGATATCATATCAGCCCAAAAGCTTCTTTTTAAAAATACACAGCTCTGACTATCCTAAAATATATTGATCAGGGACTGGGAGCCTGGGGCTCCCAGCTGGGGCTGAGAGGACACAGATATCCATTTTATTATCCATTTTTCAATGCTACTAGGGAATTGGCATCATAAATGCACTATTTACACTGTGCTGCCACCTCAGAAGACATCAGGTTTAATTTACTTAGTTTTGTCCAAAAGGGAATAATTGTGTCTAAAATGTAGATCTGTGCATGAAAGTCTACCGATCCCTTCACAGTTTCCTTTAAAGAGTGGTCACTTCAACAAACAAACAAACAAAAAACTCCCACACAAGGCCCTAAGCTGGTCAACTACATTTTTTATACAACACACAGACAGTTGAGACACCCAAATTAAGACTAGTAATGATCCTGAGCAGAGGAAGGACTAATAAACAATCTCATCAGAAACAGCAAAGAGTAAGTCCAAAATCCTCCTTCCTGGACTTGGAGTTCCAAGCTTGGTTTCACTAGCATTTCACAAGCTGAATCACTCACCTCAATTTGTATGCTCAAATTGCTCCAGATACAAATGGCTGACTCACTTTTCACTTTTAAGACACTGCTGGAGGAGGCAGTAAGAATGATGATATGAGTGCCTAGTCTCCATAAAAGTCCTGTGCTTCTCTCCTTGGCCTGAAGGAACTCAAGTTCACATCTTCCTAAATCCCAGAAGAATCTGACCATGTGGATGTTGCATATGAGTGGTATCACAACCATACCTCTGCTCATTTCCTGACTTCAGCAAATATCTCACTGCTGATTATTTCCTATTTCAATACATCTCTCATTATTTTATCGACTGCCAGGAAGAACTGCAAATAGACTTGCAACCTAAATCAATTAGTACAGCAGCTCTTGATAAACTTTGCTGGTAAAACATGTGGAGCCAAGCCTGGTTTCCACAGAGGAATCAGAAATTCATGATTTCAAATGAGCAGAGGAACAGACATTGGGTTAGAAGCAAAGAAATCATTAACTAAACATCTGAGAAAAATAAAAGCTTAAAAATACTTAAGATTTTCTGTTTTAACATTTTAAACTGTCCAGTATTATTTCCAATATCACTGTAACCTCCTAGACCATTTCCATAGGAATCACCTATTAGGCAAACAATAAAAGACAAAGCAAACTGTATTTTCTTAAATGCTGTTTTAAAATAAACCAGTGATCCTCCATTACCTTACTATCACAGCAGTTCCATTAAGCAAAATGTACTTACCACTTCATTGAAGTTCCACCCTTTTAAATCTCCAATTCTCATTACCCCACCAAATGACTGAAGATGTATACAGCCTTTGTAACTTACACAGTCAATAATCAGTGACACAACCGGTATAACTGGTTATTAGACTACTTAGAGTAAAAAGGTCTTGAATAGTTCTTGATTGCTCCAGAGAAATGAATAGCAGCTAGAGCCAACCAAGAGATGAAGCAAATCTGTTGGGCAGTTCAGTCTCCTGGAAAAGGTCCAGACAGAAAGGCTGATTGAAAAGCTGTACCTGTACACGGGCAGGCAGCAGGCCCTGTGCAGATGCCAAGGGGGCCAAGAGACTATTTTGTCCTGAAGGCTCCTTCCTCCTACCAGCTACATCTCTTTCTTTCATTACTTACTGACAGCCAAGGTAAGCCACCGGAACTATTTTCGTACTAATGCACCTCTTCCCTTTGTAGTAAATTTTCAGACCTCTGTCCTTTTGGTTTTCTAACTGGTAACTGAGCTAGGGCTCTCACTACACCACTATGTTCCCTGCTTCCTTTCATTCCCTGGCTGTATCTTTCCTGGTTGTGCCTCCTTCACAGTATTCTCTGGTACAACTTTTCCCCTCCTCCCATTCACATTTCTGCTAAAGGTTCACCCTTCAAACCATCCTTTGGTTATTCCTGTTTCCATACCCTGTTATGCCACTATTTACAACCTCTAATTCCTTCCCTTTTTTCCTGGCCCAATTCTAATTCTGAAAAAAAATACAAATGTGTGACCTCAACACTGATCTTAGCCTTATGCGCTCTCAGAATTCCCTTAGGGACACAGGGTTCACAGCTGTTCTCTAACATTCCTGTTGTGGATCAGTCTGTGACCACGGTATCCAGCTTCTCTTCCAGTGTTCAGCAACCTTCCACTCCTCTCTTCCTTCTCTGCTTTTCTTTCTGTCTTGTCTTTTTTACAGAACTGTATCTCAGTCTTTCTTCTCTCCTTCTATGTTTTTGTTGCTTCTGGTTCATTCAACTCCCATCCACTGGCATTTTTCTGTAGTTTAACATTTGGCCACTCTGCCTGCAGTCTCCCACTTGCTTCTTTGTCAACTCCAGCTGTTACTTGGCCTGAATAGCAATTAATGCAGCTTCAAGAAGAGATACACTTACAGGAGAAAAATGAAGAGCTATTATCGTAAATACACCATCTCTGACTCAGAAAGCCTCTTAATCATAAACTGATAAAGGCTCAGAGAATAAACTGGGGATACATCACTACATGCTTGCCTTCTCCCCGCGCTCCTGCTGTGGAAGGCCAGGTAGTGAGCTAACTGGCTTTTGGCCTGACTTTCATGGCTTTTCCACACACTATCCTTTCCCAACTCATTCATTCGATAACCACCTCAGGTCACCCTTTCTTTCCACCAACAGACCTGCTCTCTGAGTTCTCTAAGGGACCTTAGGCAACGTCCAACTTCCTTTCTCTGTCCCTCCTGCTCACCAAGCCTGCCTTCATCTGGTGGGGGAGAATTCTCCTGGGAGAGATGCATTTGAAGCCTTCAGGGTAGACTGAGCACAGGCTGTCATACACCAGATAAATGATTCTCTCTCTCTCAGCCTAGCTGTGCTCTTAAATGAAAGTGGTCACTGCTGCAGAGCCAGCCCATGCTGTCCCTGCATGTCACATGCACTCTGAGACTACCAACCTGAGTTGGTCCTTCAGGAGACCTACCATAGAAATGTCTCTGATTGTGAACTCCATATATTCAGTGTGCAGTATGTGCAAACATCACTTATCTTAGCACAGCTAAGGTTGGCAGCAGGCCAATTGGGGTATGTACAACTACTCTTAAAAACCTAGAAGTCTAGGGGTCAAATGGCTAAACAGGATGCTAAACAGGATTTTTGTGAATTACACAGCTGACAACATATTGGATGTTTAAGTTATTTTTGAGTTTGGTTCTCAGAGTCTGCCCTTATAACTGATTATAAGCTGCAAAGATCTGACTGGAATCAGTTGCAGGAACAAATGTTAGGATTTGTATCTTTCTTTCTTCATCCTCATTCCACTCTACATAGTTTCCTACCTTTTGTCTCAAATTAAAAATTAGGAAATTAAGTACTATAAAATAGATCTGTTTTCTATGTATTTATCACTCTATTCCCCCCCGCAACATTATTAATCAAATTTAAAGCAATTATAGAGAGTGGTGACACTCAAATCTTGCTGTTTGCAATCTCAAATCAGTGGAAAGAAAAGAGAAGTAAACCAACAGGATGTAGGCAAACCTTTGGAAGAGAAAGGGGAAAGAGAGGGCAACAAAGGGCAGCTATCAAGAATAGGTCACAAGACCTGGAACATCCTTAAGAAAAAGGGAATTGAAAAAGACAAAATGCACTGACTAATGCACTAAATTGCAACTGATTTTAGACAATTTCTTGAACAAGCAAGCTGACACGTGTAAAATAATTTTTTGAGCTCTAATGTAACAAATGTATGCCTGGTATAAAATGACAACTGAAGTAACAATATTATATTAAGATTTTTTGCATTCTGTTCACACACTGATAGCAGCTTCTTTATGAATACATTATCATAACAGGCAGTAAAATTCAAGTAGAAAAGACATCTGTATTATTTTGCTAATTCAGGCACATAAGCTGCCATTGCGGATCAGTCCTCAATTCTACTCACAGCAGCAACTGTGAAATTTAAAAAAACAAAACAAAAAAGCAATCCATAAAGAATATTCTGAGTTCCATTTATTGCTACAATTTGTAAATTAGGGCTTCCAAAAGAAGTTGGAAGCAATCCTGCAGGTTTTTAAAGAAAATTCCCCCTCTCCCCAATTTTTTCTTACATGGATTCAAGGCCTGTCATCTGTGCATTGGTCCCAGTAAGACTAGTATTAGGACTCCATTAGGACTCAGATAGACAACCTACCTGATTTCCTACCAAGAAGGCAATCTCAGTTTTCTTGGCATCCATTACATATAAATCATACACTATTTTTTGAAAACAATCAAATTAAGACCAAGTATAATTGAGAGAACTGGGCAATGTTCTCTCTTATCTTCAAAAGCACTAAGACTATGCCTCTCAATATTCTGAAAGCAGTCAGAAGCAGAGCTTCAAATACTGATTTGCAAGTGTACACATAAGTGTTATGGCAGACACTACTTCAAGGGTTAAAAGCAAGACAACTTTTTGACCTAAGGGATGCATGATTTTTAGTTTACCTTTTCTCCAGCAATATTCAATACAGGTATTACTATCTATTAAGCCAGAATAGTTAGCAGGATTCTTCTTTAGAGACATATGACAGATGTTACTACCAGAGCTTTGGCTTACTACCACTTCCTCTTACTTCTTATCATAGGTGAGCACAGCTGGAAAGAAATACTTCCAGGTTCAGCAAAGTCCATTTATCTCTTCCTTTGACAGCCCCTTTAGAGCATCTATATCCTATCTCAGCCCAAAAGCTGAGCTGGGAGGTTGGACTAGATGATCTCCAGAGGTCCCTTCCAACCTTACTGATTCTATGAAAAGCAACACTACATTCCTCTTGCTGGAACATAGAAAACAGAAAGCGTAACAAAGAGATGAATTTTCATTTAGAAAATTTAGATGCGAACTTTGATCTAAATCTTACATAATCAGCAAGATAAGCACTAGTCAGGAATAGGATATTCCTCGGTTTCTTCAAAAACAAAATATTCTCTCCTTAGCTTCTCTCCCTCACTCCTTTCCACTGACAGGCGGTGTTTGCTTCACAGTTCTTTCTTGATTGTTTGAGTCTGGGGAAAGGCCGCTGAAGCCCATTAGTTTGGTCTGTTCAATTCAAGTTTCAGCATCCACGGGATATGCCCTAGAATTACTTCTAGAAACTCTATTAAAATAATAGTAATAAAGATTTTCAAATTATAAACACACAGTACAACTACCATGTAAAGCAAGGAATATTAGCTTCCTGAGTTTTCAAGATAACAGGACTGTATGTACACTTCTTCCATTACGATTGAGCATTGATTTTAAAATCCAAAACACGCATATAGTTGTTTACATTAAATGTTTAAAATTAATGGTTTTGCGATCAATTCTTTTATCAGAAATCTACAGGGAGAAGTAATTCCAAAGCAGACTCTACTTCTCAAATATCATGAGTGACGGTCTCCCCAGTAACAAAGGCTCCAGCTCACCAAATCCTTTTATTATGCAGTTATAAACTATTAGCATAAAAGTTTGTGCTATGTCACACACTAAAAAATGTAGGGATAACAAAAATTAAAGCCAAATCATCATCAAAATAACTAACTCAGAGGCCTTTGCACTGACTTATTCATGATCGTATTTAATTCAGTTTAAGCTTCTATTTTAATTTTGATGGAGCTATTGCAAATAATGCATCCAGCAGCATCTGGGTATCACCTTATGGGAAGTACACAATGCCTTGCATTTTAAACCTCTCTATTTTGCCAATCAAAACTAAAATGTTTATGCAGCTTGTCTCATCTATTTAGATTACAAATCTCAGAGGCAACAATCGCCTCTCACTTTTATAATGCCTTGTACAACAGGGGGCCAGGCTGACTGATCCTATAAGCATCACCCAAATACAAATGAAAAGTGAGTAAGAGTGGAAGTAGTATTGATACAAGGTGGATAAAGCAGCACATCATGAAGTGGTCAGAGAAAGGAGAAGGTCTAGCCCAGTGGAACACAC
Source organism: Rhea pennata (assembly GCF_028389875.1). Classification (NCBI taxonomy): domain Eukaryota; kingdom Metazoa; phylum Chordata; class Aves; order Rheiformes; family Rheidae; genus Rhea; species Rhea pennata. The sequence continues at coordinate 56,749,361 of NC_084702.1, read as the reverse complement.
AATAGTGCATATTAGATGTACCTGAAATATTCGTACCTTGCAAAGTAAGATCTACCCTGATAAGTCTGTAAACTTACTTACTGAGTCTTAAAAACCTGGAAATTTAATTATCCAGTCTTACAAATCAGAATGCAGTCATATTGACTTCATTGCTCCTACTCAACTTACGTAAATATTGGTAGGATCAGCATCTAATATTAAAATTTAATTTTTACATACAGCTGCATCCCAAATACACTCTGCAGAAGTACAGAAAGAAGGCATTGCATAGTCCTTGAGCTGTCACACTGCAGCAGAACAAATTATTACTTATGCAGCAAACAATAAGAGTTTCTGTATTACTCATGGCTATTTTCACGGGATGGGGGGAAAATCATTAAAAGCTTACTGGAAAAAAGATGGTTTGACATTTTATTCCAGTCTTAATAAGGAGGAATGCAACCAAATTTTAGTGTCACTTTCTAGAACTATCATTACAGAGTCATGCTAATGTTCTACAGAGAACTCACTGCTACTCCAGCTTTTATTTGCTAAGCTCTATTTGGGCAGAATGCCTGTCCATCATTAGGATGTATTATTCAACTCACTCCCAACACAATACTCAAAGAATAGAAAATTACCCTGTCATGCTATTCATAGGTAGTAAAACACAGTTCCCTAAAAAAATGCATCAGCAATAGATGTTCTTCCATGGATTCTGCACATGTACAGTACATGAACTTCCACGCTCAAGAGCTGAAAGCAGAAGTTCTTATTGCAGAATGCAGTGCTGACTACTACACATTCTCTCTCCTTAAAGCAGGTACAGGTGTCTACTTTGAATACCATCACCCACGTTACACTGCAGAAGCTTAATCTTACGCACCACGGTCTAAGTCTAGCAATCTGTTTAATTTTATTTATTTTATGAGCAGTATCACTGAAGACAAAAAGGGCTTCTTGTACACTTAAAGATAGCATGGTCAGAACGTTTGGTATTTTGCAGAATTAAGCAAAACCAGAGCTGTGGGAAATATTTCCTATACTCATCACAGACAGCCTTGCATCTTTCAGTTGCATCCTTCCCTCATCTACTATTGTTCTGAGTCATGAAATTCTCTGGCATTATTTTTACTCCTGTTACTGGAGTGCAAACCTATCTAAGATCACCATTCACGGAAAACAATCTTGCAAGAGCTAGGGCAGTACACATACAAAAAATGGTTCCTGACCCAAGGAATTTATCTCATACATATGTGTACATATATATATGTATGTATGTGTATGTTTATTTCGTGTGTGTGTGTGTGTGTGTGTGTACAATAAACTGTAGGAGAATGTTAATTTTATTTTCAAGAGATCTGACAGGTTTTGAAATTCTTGAACAGTTCAAAGCCTGACACCTTCCAAATACTTTATCTAGAATTCCTGTCTCTGAAAGTCATGCAAGAGTTTAGTTCCAACTCACCGACAAAGTTTTCAACAACAAAGCTTTTACTCAGGTACGGTTTCTTCACCTTAGTGAATTAAACTCGGTGTTTTATACAACTCCACTGAAGAAGTACTTACTATTTACATTCTGACACTACAGCCCAAGGGGACACAAAAGGAGAATATACTCCTGGAGTTCTCTATATCTTTACAACTCTATTTAGATGGCCTCTGAATAGATATATATTTTATTTCCCCTTAATACTGTATTTATTCATGAATGCATATCCCACTACAGAAAATAGAAACTTCTATAAACTTCTTGCAGGGTCACGGTCATGCAGAGTCACAGTCAGTTTTCTAAGCTGAGAAATATCAGACGTGAGCTGGGGAAAAGGAGCTGCTAAGAGAGCAGGGAAAGCAATCTGGGCAACGATAGGCCCAACACTTTCGCATTCATGCTAAGAAACTGTTCCAGGCTTGTATGGAAGAATAAAGTCACTGAGTTTTTGAATAGAAGAAGAAATTCAATACAGTTTTACCAAACTTATTGGGTCAGCCTAATATAAGATCTAATAAAAGTAGTGATTTTCTAGAGGAAATTCAATAAATCTGGCCTGTTCCAAGACTGCAGAAGAGCATTTTTTGGGATGCCAAAGAAAAAGTTATTTTAAAAGCTATAGAAAATGGGGTAAGTAAAAGAACTGCAAGGTGGGCAGGATCACAGTGAACCTCAAGGGCAGGAATATTAGAAATGGGCTGAAATTTGGACACTGAAGTGTCACATTATGCACTTAGGTACATTACTACATATTGGAAGGCTCTTAGCTGGATGTTACAGAAAAAAGCAGGGATGACCAGAAGAGAGGAGAGCTTACCTGAAAAGTAGAAGGAAACTTCTGTTCCTCAGAGTGATTTTCTAGAGCTCCAGTTTAGAAAATCAGAGAGGACCAAATGTAAACTTTTTCATGGCTCTGGTAAATTAAAGGGATTACTGAAGATGGTTTCCTAAAACTTTAGGGAACTCTTCTCTGACCTAGGAGACCTTTCCTGATATTGCACTTTACACAGCAAATTACTCTTAAAGTTTAAATGCTTCTTCAAAAATAAATGAGATTCCCTGGGCTAGAGGCCTCACAACAAAATACATCTGTAATGAAATATCTCTAATTGTTATGTCACTGAACATAAGACATCCATTTCTAGGCACACATAAAACAGTCTGATTAGTTCATTGGCCGTATCTGTGGAAACCATACGATAAATAATAATGCAGTGGATAGCTTGATTCTCCACACCCAGAATTGCAAATATATTAATACTGCTCACCATAGAATTAGGCCTCGAATCTTCATGATCCACACAACGTTAATATAACAAAAAATGCTCACATACATAGCTTTTCTTAGGGAAATGTCACTTTTCCCGGAACGTCTTTTTAGACCTTTCCAGTGACACAGAGCTAACCTACTCTTCTATATTTAGCTACCAGACACAGGTTAAAACTGCCCCAAGGCTGTTTTAGACTTCTTCTAAGCACAATGACCCTGAGGAAACATAAAGTCAAAATAGTGTGCTGGTTTTTCCAGTCAAGCTGCATGGTTTTACTCAAGTGCTTTAATATTTTGCTAAGTCAGGCTTCAATGGAGGTCAGGATTGCAAAGAAATAAGAGCAGCTGTACTGGGTCACATCAAGCCACTGAGCTAATCTCATGTCTCTCAGAACGGTCAACACTGGACACCAAGGGAAAAGTGTAAGACCAGAGCAAGCACACGTCACCTCTTATATCCATTCCCCAATGGGGGGATGCAAGCCTCAGATACTTCCTAAAACATACACAGGCCATTTTTGATTTATTAATCCTAAAAAGATCTCTCCTTCACTTATTTGTCTAGTGTGACTGTGAACTCATGTAACATGTTTTGCAGAAGGCTGCCTCCTTTTTGTATTACAGGTTTAAAGGAATGCATAATCTGACATGTTGTTTTGTTTGCAATCATTGTGTTTTTCAAAGAAACTCCCATATATGGGGTAAAGATTACTCTGAAAACTTGTATTAAAAATTAAGCTAAGCCGCTTTGAAGTCCTCAAGATTGTGAAGATGAAGTCATATTTTCAATGTTATTTCAACAGTTACATGGTCCTGAATCTACAGCAGGTCTGAGACAACAGCTTTACTAGCCTTTAAGACAATTTAACAGTCAGCATAGTTAGCTTAATCTTGCAGACAGCTCTATTCAGAAACGGGAGTGAGCCTTGTATACTGTAAAATAAAAGAGGCCTTGATTCACTGCTATCTGAATTAGGATCATTATCTGATTTTAAGGGTGACCTTAGCCTTCCCTCCCCCCCAACCCTGCGGGGGGGGGGGGGGGGGGAAGCCCCACCCACTTGGAATAAAGGTGAAAAAGAAGGGGAGAAGTCATTGTGAAATGGATACACAGAAAATGCTGAAAAATCACCATTCTCATATAAAAGTCGGATTGCTAGGTTATGCTTACTGTTTCCTATTTTAGAATATTTTCACTGTTTTCAGTAACAAGACACATGTATTTGCAGACAAAATTCTCCCCATAAGTGTTCTAATGAAATAATATGTATCTATTAACTGCTATTTTTGCATTTTACTTTACAAGAAGCTTAACAAATATCCTTATCCATTTTGGTGTTAAAAATAAAAAAGACAATCATTCCCTAATCTGGAATTTTAGTTTCAATCGTGATGTACATAGAATTTTTTTAATGACTCATTTGATAACTCTTTTCACATGTTCTTAAAACAGGATCACATCAAAACACTTAGCTGAGCCAGCTAGGGAAGATTTTTAAGTTTTTGGAAGGTAACTAGAAGTGATTCTAAACACAGTTACCATTTTTCTCCAGAGTGGAATCACCTTCTCTGGATTGGTAACTATCCTCCTAATTAAGTAGGAGTTAGGTAACACCTTCCCACTTAACTGCACTGGAACAACCTCTGTGACAGAGCAGGAATCCTCCTGTTCTCCATTTCGTACACATGCCAGTTGCTTTAATTCATTCTTCTATGTTGAAAAAGATACTTGCTATAAATTGCAATAAAGTTGTAGGCAGGTTCAAGTAACTAGATTATACTATCAACAATAGGATTTCACTGGTACCCACCACAAATTACTTCATTATCCTTGGAAGACTAGTGAAGATACTGTGACTGTGAATAGAAATAGAACAAATATACTTGTACTTGGCATGGATTTATAAATGAGGTCTAGTGAAAAGAGTCATTCTGGGAAAACGAAGCAGCTGCAAGAGCGTCTGTCTTATTTAATGTGGCTTGCTTTAATAATTGTCTATGCTACTGTTGAAAGGTAGATTACAGACATTTCTGAGATTATTACTTATCACTGAAATGTGTACAGCATGAAATATTGCAGAAGTCTCCATGATTTTTTTGTACAGTAGAGCATACACCATTGACTGTTGGTAACTTTACAATCCTGTTGCTGACAGTAATATCAAATAAGCATTTCATTCATATGCTTCCTCATATGACAAGGTTCTCCATGAAAAGAAACATAACAACAGTGAATTGAGTAACAGTCTACTAAGCCAATTCAAACTTTGCTTGGCTTCTTTTGATTGATTTAGACTGTAATGGAAACCAAGTCAGAAGCCGTATTTATTTAAAGACAGCTTTCTAAATTCTTAGTGCTCCATTTGATCTTTTCCTTCAAAGGGAGGGATTTTTCATTTTCATATAGCTCACTAAATACTTTTGCGAGCATTAAACACAGACAGCAAAGCCAAATCTGTAGCAATGCATATGATGTTACAGCTGGCCATAAGAAGAGTCACTCATCTTATTCTTCACCTGAATGCGCATTTAGCAGCTCGACCACAACCAAAGATGCAAGATATATCATTGCATCATTGCAAAAAGTAAAAAAACAAAAACAAACAAAAAAAGAGTCAGTTACCAAACAAAGATGAGCAGCAAGCAATGTAATCCTACTTTTGGAGCCAGGAAACATTTGTAGATGAGGTGGATCCCATCTCTCCCAAGCAGATACTGATCTTCAAACAGGGTCATACGGTTATAGAAACCAAAATCCTGATGCCAACTCCAGCTGCACAGACAATTGTTGACTTGCAATGTCCTCAGTCCCCATACCTCTGATCATCTCTTCCAGAGCTCAGTAGTCACATTTGATACTTTCCAAGTTGCTCTTGGCAGTATCACTGATGCCCACATAGAAGAGCAGCAGGGGCTAACAGTCAGAAGAGCAGACAAGCTTTGTCAGTCTCTCTACATCTCAGACCAAGCTCCCAGCAAGCAGCAAACCTCTCTTAGACAGCAGGTCAGCAGATGGGTGCCTCTGTCCCCTGCAGTCACTCCCTACTATCACTCGCCTCTTCCTCCTGGTGCTCCTACGTGGCTCAGGGTCCATCAGTCCAGATGCTTCACTCAAAAGCATGCCCATTTAGCTGTTTTTCCAGACTACATGTATGAACATTTCTGCACTGGGGCAGGAAGTACAGAAAGGTACAAAGTTTTGATTCATGTATTATTGAACACTGTTTTGTATTTTAAGCTTTCATTAAATTTTGAAACAAAATACTATTCTTCCTTTACTGATAAGAAGTGATATACAAAAAAAAGAAAAATCATTCCTACTTACCTTCTTCATCTTCTAGAGATCAATTAGAAAGCTAGTTCTGTTAAATGTTCTTACAGTGTATACCCACAGTCAAAACTAACCTGATTTTTCCTAAAATTTCTGAAGTACACAGAGTTTTTTGTTCTTTACTACTCAAGACATTCTAAATCTGCCTGATGGCAACGTCTTCCAGGTGTAGCTCCTCTGCGCCAACTAAAAATGATAATGCATCTCCAGCATCCATTTTACTTCACCAGTAACACAAATTGAAACACTTTGCAAATATAAACGTGTTGTCTCCATCCTCCTTCATTTTATTCCAGTGGATCCTGTGCAATTATACTTCAGAAGTTCTCAAATAAAACAAGGGTGTCCTGAAGACATTCTTTATTCACTTGCTTTTTAACATGCTACATGCCAAAAACTGTACATACTTCATAAAATACCAAGTTGTAAACATGCATGTATTTCAGATTCAAACAGTTAAACTGCATCATGCATCGACACCAGAGAGGAAATGTTAGCATGATGATTAAGCATCATGCTAACACAGGCAACCACCTGCATTAACCATACAGGAGAACAGTGTTCTCTGACAGGACTTAATGTGCAAGCTATAGAAATACAGAGCCCTCTTTGATTTTAAGATGTCTGCAGACTATTTGCAATCAAATGAAAAGTAACAATAAAGTGAACAGAAAAGGATGGCCTTGAAGGAACTAATTTCAGCATAGCAGATTTTTCAAATCTAAGGTGAAGTCACAGATGTCTTAATGCTATAAATGAAAAAAATCCTTGATCTAAAAATAACCTCTTGTATAAATCTGGTGGAATCCATAAAAAGGATTTCCCTCTTTGAAAATGATTCATTACTGAGCTCTTTGAACTGTATACATGGTCCCTAAGCCCACTAAAATGGCAGAGGGCCAGAAAAGATCTGCATGTAGATCAGTTGTTTCAATAAACAGTGTACACGCAAACAGACAACAAAGGAACCTTCTAAGTTGATAGAGCAGGAAAATAATAAATTTAAGCCCAAAGCCTAAAACTGCTAGTTTGAACTATTTTTGTTATGAGAATTTCTCACCACCTGGTTCCCACCCATCCCCAGCTCTATAAGCATATGGCAGGACAAAATGATAGGTATTAGGACAAAACCCAGAAACACCCTTAAAATACATGACTTTGTACTGCATATATCAGGCAGGACCCAAAAATTCAAGAGCAGCATGCAGATAAAATTCACTGGATGATCTTACTAGAGGCCATACAATATCCCCACACCTTCTGGTCAAGTGTAACGTTGATCAGTTCAGCTAGTTTTTATTTTATTTTCAAGTATCTTACATTTGACCTTCTTAAATCTTAAACATCTAGCTTCTTACCTGAAATTTTCAGTTAATTAACTAAGCTTGCTGCCTATCTGAAAAAGTCTGACATCTCCAACACGAAAATGCACATAATCTAACTTAAAATTATTATTTTTTTTTAAGTATTATCTTCTTATTTCAAGACTGGCACAACTTTGTCTTCAGATTGTCCCTTTAGTGGTATCTATCAAACTCATAGTTTTCAGTCACATTAGAAAGTAAAATCTTTTTGAAACGTGAACAATTCTACTAATGCTGCATAAATAAAAAAAGTTCTGTTGCTCACTCCAGCTTATCTGTCACTGAAATGAGCAGAAATATCAGAATTCACACACACACAAAAATGCTGCACCAAATAAAATGACAACTTTCATACAAAGTCACTTTCAAAAGAAGACATTACGGATAAAAATCATTCCTGTGTATCAGACCCCCAGAGCTAATGAACTGTGCAAATCTTCTTTTGGAAATATCCCATTTGGGCTGGAAGCCCAGGAGTAAACACTGTGATTTCACTTAAGTTTTACCAGAATTATTCCCATTTTACTTTATAACAATTTTGATGGCTATACTCCCCCCCCTTTTATGCTTTTTTTTTTTAATGCCTCTCTTCTCAGGGCAACAAGACCCTCCCAGTCAGCTCCCTTTCCTATTTTACAGTAAAAACATCCATTTAGCTACCAACATCTCTCCCCCAAATATCCTGATGCCACAACAAAGTAGTGTAGTTTGTCTGGAGCAGCACTCCAGACAAGGAAAAAACAGGAGAAGCCAAGAAGTGTTTTCCTTTCAGGAATGTATAGTTCACAATGGCAGAGACTGTTTAGTAGCCTTCAACTTGTCTAGATAAATAATACATACTTCTCTCTCACTCTCAAATATAAATTTATGTAGATTTATATATATTTAGAGAGATCTCTGCTGTCTTGATAGGAAAAAAAAAGTAAAAACAGAGAAGCACAGATGCTTAGCTGGCTTTAGGCAGCAATGGATATGTTACTACAAATTTACAAAATAGAGCATCTCCTATGCATTCCCTATTGCAGTGAAACAGATGTATAACCAAGTGACTTTAAATGCTCACTAAGATGCCCATAAACAAACTCCAGTAACAGTATTTTCAAGAAGATTGCTATAATATGTAAAATTCTCAGCACTTAGCTACAAGCTACTTTATTGCTGTGTAGCTATAGGATCTGGACAAAAATCACTAAAATCGGACATCATACCTCCCCAAAACTCCCATGTCTTGTGTGCACTCTGTGCCACCAAGACTTATCTTTTTTCCAAAACACTCCTCCCACATGCTGTCCAGTCCCTTTTGCTACACCATTCCCATGACAAATGCTCCTTTCACAACTGTCCAAACCTCTGCTAGATTGATTGCTTTCTTTTCATTTAAATAATTATGTCCCACTCGGCTTAGTCCATCTCAGATCATCACTTCATCTACCTCTTCTCTAACCAGCCATTGCATCCTGATGCTTTTTTGTATTCTAGTTCAGCTTTTATGTCTCAGGAAAAAAAAAAAAAAAAAAAAAAAAAAAAGGCCAGCCAACTTGATCCTTTATTCCTCTTAAAGGAAGCCTGCAAGGCGCTCGTGAGCACAGGCATCTCCCTTACCAGAGCTCTGAGGAGACTTGTGTGAGCTGTCCAGCAGCTGCAGCCAGCCCCTCTGCCTCCCCAACTTACCCACTACTCTAAGACCTTGAGAATTAAAGAAATCAAAACTCTTGAGATCTCTTGCCTTTTCATCCTGGCCTCCCCCACTGCATCCTCTAAGGTAACAGGAAGCAGCTTGAAAAGAATCAGTGGCAAGGTGTTCTGCATGCCATTTGCTCACCTCTTCCACAAAGTCACAACATAGCTTAGCACAAACACAGTTCTAACTACTTAACATATATAAATTATTTTATTTTGAAATGAAATATAACACCTTCTCCTGAAAGCTTGTGGTGTTTTCTAATGTAATTACACTGCTCAGGAAACTACTTTCTTTGTGACTTTAGGAAGTAGTAATTCATCAGGACAGGCAATCTTTGGAAATGGACAAATTACAGGGAAGCTCTTAGAACTTGGAGGAGGAGAAATCCGTAATAGCCAGCAGCCCAGGAGCCTGGGGACACATGGGGCAGAACCTGTTCACACTCTTGCAAAGCAGAAAATTCAACCTGGGTGTCTCATCTCCAGAAAGCACCTAAGTCACCATGTTATTATCTAATCTGGGGAAAGTATCTCAAAGTTTCAAAAGATCTTTGTTTCACTTCAAAAATAAACATGCACAAAACTGAAGTTTCACTTTACCCCTCTTTTTCTAAAAGAGATTTCTTGGCTAGATTAGGTAAGTTGCATTTTATAAATGTGCACGATGATTATTATTAAATATAACTGCAGGAGAAAGATGAGCATTGACAAAGTACAAGTTCAGTGGTGCCTTCCAACAGACAGGCTTCTGAATCAGCAGTGGTGGGGAGAAGAAAGCCTTTTCAGCAGTCCCTGGCTGACCTAAGAATAAATGGAAAAAGGAGCACTGGAAGGAGCTCCAAAGCTAACTTTGAAGATCAAGGCCCCACTTTCACATCAGATTAACATGATCTTTTTTCAGGACTAAATTACAAGATAGTGGTAAGCATTCTGCTGTTTTGATTAAAACATGCATAAAAGAAGTGGGAAGCAACCCCTTGACCTTCATATTCATTCTCCCTGCCCCTCTAAAAAAAAACTGTATTTAAATTTAACATGTTACAGCTCTACATACAAACTGGCTATGAGAACAGCTTGTCCTACGCTTATAGATATCTGTTTAATGACTTGTTTTCTAATAGCTACATTGCTTCAAAACTCCACTCTGCCCATTTCATCTCATTCACCTACCTCATAACAGACATAACTGTCTCCACTAATGCAGAGTCTCTAAGCTAACTGCAATGTCTTTGGATTTCTTATTTAAATGACACTTTCTAATATACATGCACACATATGCTTGGCTGTGTACTCTGTAAATTTGTAGAAACCAAGGAGCAAACAGTTGTTCTATGCCATTCCAGTGGATCTATTTGGGATTCTTTGTGCAGGAGTTCAGACGGTCTGTATTTCTGCAAATCTTGCTACCACTCTTCCATGCTATGAAACCAACTGATTTTAGCCCAATTTTCCACCCTTTTAGAAACAATGCTGCTTCCTCGGGTGCAGTATGAATCCAAGGCAGGAAGTGTGTTGGAAAGCCATCAAAAAAATGTAAATCAACATCAAAAATCGTTCTGTATTTTGAAAGAAGCAAGCAACTCAAGTAATTAAGAGCTCTATACGGAATCTGTTTCTGAAGTAGTACCATATAGCTGAGAGGCTTCTCAAAGTAAATCTAAGCTCTACCTTTTCCATATTCAAGATACAGGTTACTTGGCACTAGATGAGTGAATCAGTGAGTAGAGGTGCATGAATTTTTTAAAGCAATTTACAGAATAACTCTATTCAAGAAACTAAGGGAATCTAAAGGAATATAATGTCTCTAATCTATTTTGTTCTTTAATAACTGATATTAAAGGCAAGAAAAAAAGTATTTGGATGCTGAAGGGCTAGATCAGTGGTTGACACAAATGGTTGATCTGCAAGGGAAAAATACAGCTTGTGAACACACAGATTAATTGTTCCTCTCAGTTGAAAATAGGTACCTGAACTATAGGCTACCTCCAGAGTGCTGTGTTATCTCACTCAGAAAAAATAACACACCTGCAGGTAGCACTCCTTCCTCACCTAAAAGAAAAACTGATTCAAGCTCCACAAGTCCAAAGCAACAGAGCCTGCTGGGAAGTGGTGGAAGCTGCTACAGAGTGAGCTTCTTGTATTGTAAAAATTGTCCCGAACAAGTGGCTCCCCAAAAAATGAGGAAACAGAGTTAGCTATTGCTACATGGCAAGACAGGTGACTCACTGAGGTAGAAATGCAACTACTAAACTGGGCACAGGAAGGACAGTAACGCACAGGAGACAATCGCTTGGCATCAATATTGCAAACTCATATTCTCAGTCACAAAGTAATGTATTTCAAACACATGCTGCTTTCTACAAGGTGTCAGTATAGTACATTTATTTTTACATCCATAGAGGCGACTATATATTTTCTAAAGCCATAATCCTGCAAGCACTGAGTTCTTCTTAAGTCTGGAAAATACTGATTTTGGTCACCATGACAACACTCCCCCAAAAGAGTTAAAATCTGCTACACCATGAAACACTCCACATACTATCTCCTAGCAACCACACAGGTATATAGAGGCTTCACTGAAAGCAATTTCAGAAAGTTACATGTATATTAAAGATAATTCTACAAAATTGACATACACCACATGCGTTTCACTTCAGGCTTCACTGAGAAAGCTTGTAACTGAAACAGAGCTGAGTCTTTGAGAAAAAAGAAGTGACTAAGAGGTAGACAGGAAATACAAGCAGAGAACGATATATACAGAAAATAAAATACCATGGGATCTGGCAACAGTGCAGGTGACACAAGAGGAGGATAAAACGCAAGGCAGCATGTGAGTGTGGCTTGTTAGAGCTGTGTTACACTGCCCATTTAAGAAGCCTATAAAATATTAGTCTTCTTGTAGGGAAACTACTGGGATCTAGTAAAAATACTGCTATTGACTTCTATAGGTTTTAGATATGGTCACACAAAATTGACAATTATTTCATTCTACAGAACATTATTTTTTTTTTAAAGCAGTTGTATGACTCTCTACTTCAGGAATGCCTATGCTGTACAGTGCATCCTGGTGACCTGATCTAGACCAACTGTGCCCTTTTGGAAGGAGAGGAGGTATGGCTATTTGTCTGAATTAATAAACTCTGATAAGAAATCAAAGGACTCCTATGAGCAACAGCCAACATTATTGTGAATCAGGCTCTTAAATGCCCATTACAGTAAACATGTCACATTAAAGTGCTGATCTTGCCCCATGTACATAGATGGGTGGGAAGTTCTTATCAGACCAACTGATAAGAAATGCTTACAAGAGATGATATTTTTGCCTGTCTCACAGACTACCTGCAGAACAGGTGGAAAATTTAGATTCACAGCCTAACAGCTCCATTATTCTACTGCCCAAACCACTACTGTAGGTATGACAGATGACTAGATTACTACTCTCCTGAGAGGAAAATGGTATCCACCTTCTGTATACCACCTTAATGATTATTAAGCATCTAAGAATTAGAAGTTATTCTAAACCCTTTCTAGCTGCAGGAATTAAAACCTATCTCTGCATCACAGGAGTTCCCATGGTATAGCCATGTTCCCAGGGTATAGGGCACAGCTTCGCCATTCGCATTATTTTTAGCCATGCGGTCAGTTTTATTTGAAATCCATCTGCTCTGCTCTGCATTCAGCGTGGACAAGGAGCATTAGGAATTGTCAAGAGATCTAAATCAGACAGCAAAGCCTCAGAGTCTCATTTCGTGCACAGCAATTGGCACAAAGTTGAAAACAGACAAGAAGTATTAAACAGAATCAGTTTAGCTAAAACAGTTGGACCCTTTGGGTTGTGAGATACTCTCAAGTAATTTTTTTGCCAGAGAACTTGGTGGGGAAGAGTGTTGTAGGAACACTAAGGTGCCGGCTGACTCCAAGTGCCTGAATAGTTAAAGTACATGGTTCTCTTCAAAGTTTCCCAGAGAGGCTTAAATTTTACTCTTTGCCTATGAGCAACAACTTGTTTCTCTTTTCCATCTGACAATCAGTGTCTTCAACATCTCTTCTCCTATCCTCTCTCCTGCTCCAGTTGACTCTCCTAAGCTGAAAGCTAGGACTGATGAACACTGCTACACGGGGAATGCAAACATCAGAAGCACAAAAAGTTGAGAGCCAGGAAATGGACTGGTCTCTTATGACCATATCTCAGCAGAGCGGTTTGCTCCACCTCTGATGTCTAATATGATAAAATTATCTCACATAGTCACTGTTCTCTAGTAGCCTCTTCTTCCATAAGGTTGTGACTATGCTCCTAAAACAATTTTATAGTGAATGATTAGTGAAATAATGGAACAAACCAAGAAATCCTTTGGATAACTAATCTTTTCATTTGATCTGATGAAAAGCTAATTAACTTTTTCTATACCCTGCCCTCTGCCTTGAACCAGTATTCAGTTAAGCTAATGTTGCCTTGAATGAGCAGGAGAAAAGTAGTACTCTGTAGTGGCATTAACATTCATGAGCACATTCGTGAAATCAATGCTGTTGAAAACTAAGAAAGAAAAGAAAGATGTGTTTTGTATATAATGATAGAAATGCCTATCATCCAGAACAGTTTTGGAAGTCCAAACAGTTCTCTTAAGGACTCAGTGCCAAGTGAGTTTAATCTGGCTGCCGGCTGCTCTGTTTTTAATGCTAAGTGACTAGTTATTTTCCTTGGGAAAGGGTTCTTCCATCCTGTAGCACTTCAATATATGCATTTTGCCTGTCTAACATTGCTTAACGTAACAATTACAGAACTTGTTAAAAATTTACCTGTGCCACTTGAAGGAGAGAGGAAGAAAAATAAAAAAAGGAAGTTCAGATATGGAGCAGCAGCTCTGCAAAAATCCTTTTAGTGTACTCATTCAAGAAGTCTGGACTTAGTCGAAGGAAAGCACTCTCTGCTAGCAACTTTTTTTTTGTGGTAAGAGTCATTGAGTCCTACTCCTCTCAGAGGACACCTAAGTTGAAAAGGCTCTGCACTGTAACATAGCTCCATGTACACTTTTCAGCCTGCTCCAAAACTTTTTCTGACAGTTTTTCAGCCCCAGAACATGTTCAAGAGGACTGTGATGCCTTAGATGTTGTACCTAGTTGTGAAGCTGACCTTTATCACACTGAGTCACAAAGCAAGATTTCTCCTAGCATAGCCTTGAGTTTTTTTCAAGTCTAGCCTCTGGAACATACTAGCAGTCAGTTTCATGGTAGTATAGTTTAAACAAAACAAGAAGTACAAGAACTCCAGTGACTATTCCTGCTCTTGGACATGATACTGCTTTAAAGAGAAGAACCATATTTTAGATCAAGGCAATACTTAGGGTTACATTTCTCCAGGGCTCGTGAGCCCAATACAACTATCCCAGTACTTGGATTTCTCCAAGTTCTCCATAGTGCTCTGTCCTCAGAGTACTTGTAACTGGCAGCTGCATCCTTCCTCCTCCCCTGCTCCTTACTTTAAAAATCAGAAAAAGCAAGCATTTGATGTGTTGAGGAGCATCCTTCTCCTCACTGCTTCCGCCTTGGAAATTAACACAGACCAAAACCGCGTAATAAGAAACAAGAATCTGTCCCATTGTATTGCTTTCTATTTCTGAGCTTTGCCTCTAATAATTATTTTCATATGGAAAAGCCTGAAAACTGGCAAAAACTGTTTTGCTGTAACTGACTTTCAAGAGATGCATACATGGATTTTCTTCTTTTTCCACCAAGGACGTGGCATGAACGAATCAAACCCTTAGAGTTGTTGTTCCTGTCATTTCAAAAAGAGAAAGGATAAAGTAATCAGTAGAACACTGCATTTTCTTTTCACTTGGCTATGTGTTAGCAACAATAGCCTTAAAGTTGGTTTGCTTTTCTAGTCTTTAAGTTCGCTAGCATTGAAGTATCAAGATGTTAAAAAAAGAATATCTAAATACATTCTTTTGCTTAAGGTTTGTAATTGTCAATGATTTTTTAAAATGCACTTGCATTCTCTAAGTCCTAAAAAAATAAGTATAAATAGGTAAAGCTTCTATTATCTTTTCAGATGACCAGGAAACTATTTAAACAAATATTTTTAACTGAAAGCTCAAACAACTAAAAGCTTTCTGTATATGCCAAAGAGACAAAATACAAAATGGATGTCCCAACCATTTGCCATTAAAAAAAAAGGAAAAAAAAAGCTACCTCAGTCATTCAAACAGAACTGTTTACTCAGGCCAACTTTAAATTGGATTCAATATTCTTCACTTTGTCTCTTAACAAGAAACTGTTTACTTCTTGCTAAACAGTTGGTACTGTTGCACTTCAGGAGAGGCAACCTTTGGGCAATGGGGCAAGCAACCATCATATGCTCAGTGTTATCCCACATACCATGTTATGTTTCACTGAAGTAAGTAAAATGGCATGCATCTTTATGTAAAGCTGATACAGGATACTGTTTGTTGCCATGATATTTTTCTCACAGTCTGCAGGAAATAATACATGTTACAGGTTAGCTCCTGACAGAAGAATTCATCTGCTACATACCTGCATTAGTTATATGTACATTACAATTCTCCATTGGCCATAAGAAACATAATAAGCACAGGCTTTACTACGGAGTGAGCACGGGCAAAGAAAGTCTGTATTTTACTTCAGTGTTTGTGCCCAAGTAACTTAGTAACATAGCATAGGGTTGGGCACCAGAAACTGAGTCCTATTTCAAATTATGGCACAGACTCACGTTATAATACTTACTAAGTCCATTTATATCTTTGTAAACTAACCTGTAGATAATTGTTACAAAACTTTGACACCCACAAAGAAGCATGCACACACACTAGAAATATCAAACGGTTACTCACAGCTGATATGAGTAGGACTTGACTAGCACAACTAAATGCTTGGAACAATTCAGAACTACTTTTATTAAGGGAGAAAGGAGGGGAAGAATAAAACACAAAATATCTTGGTAACACTCATCTTGCCCCAATAAGTACAGATTATATGGACTTAAAAAGTAAAGTTTAGGGAAGCCCTGTAGTTCAAGCAACAATTGATCTTTGTTGTTTTTTATTGGAATTACATTGGAATGAAATCATTACAGATTGATTTCTTCTAATGCCAGTTTAATATTACGACACAGATAAGTTTTAAAACATCTTAGAAATATAAAGGTCAGTTGCAAAAGCGATACTTGATTATGTAAAAAACAAAAGAACAGTTAAGAATAGAAAATAAACACTAATGAAGCAGTATGGTTTAAATGTGCTGAATAGCTACACAGCCAAAATGATATTAATTTCTAATAATGCTAGCAGCCTTTTAATCCACATCTGTATTTCCTCTCCCCCTAAACAGTCAGATGAAATTTCAACACAGTTAATATATACCTCTAAGCACTATAAGAATTAAAACATGAGCTATTAGTAGACATACTCTCTGTACCAAAATTGCTAGTATTTTTCTTCAATTTTTAACTTCTATGGAAAAAAAATGCTACATATATTACAAGAGAACTATAGAACCAAGATTTTCCATTCCTTATAGCCAGACACTATTTTGTACTCACGACAGTTCTGCAACATTCAAACCTCACTTTGGTCACACACATACATAACTATGTTATCACCCTGTATAAAATTGTTCCAGCAGTAGTGGCTAGAAGAGAAGCTCTAATTTTGTTCAAAATTGATATAAAAACATTTTATAGATCTTAATTCTTATGAGATGGAAACATTATTGCTGTATCACTGAAATAATTCATATACATATATACACACACACACATATATATAAAAGCATCATTTACCTGAGGTGCTTGAGACTCAAAAATTTATAAAAAGAATCTGAAACTACCCAAAATGAGATTAGAGTGCCAATTACAAAGTTGAACAGCATGTGAAGTACATTTACTTCTAATAACCAAAAGGTTGACAAATATATTGGCTTATAAGAGTAGATTATATAATAACAAATAATAAACTATTTAAAAGAACAGAAACAGATATTACCACCTTAGAAAACCTTTTTCCAAATCACAACTTATGAAGAATTGTGTAAGAATGTCTACTTTGCTCTCCTCATCAAAAAAAAAAAAAAAAATCTTCCCATTCTGAAGTTTTTTAAAAAAATTAAAACCACAAGAAATTTAACAGATTATTACTCCTGTCCTTTTCAACTTGTATTCATATCCCTGATTATGCAGGTTTTGCCTCTGAATGAGAAAAAGTCAACATAACCGCAGACATCTTTGCAGTTCCTCAGCATACAACCAAACCAATTAACTAGGGTTTGGTTGTTCCCTATTTTTTTTTTCTATGATCACTTTCACTCACATTTTCTTTAGATCATATCTTGATTTAATTATAGAAATAGATTATATTGAGTTCACACTAATCTTTTAATTTCTTAATTATATTACAAAATAATATGATCTACTTAAATCAATAAGAGTACCTTGTGACATGATATCTTGCTTTTTTACTGCAATAGAAAATTAACCTAAGGTGCAGTGGTGATCACAACACCATTAGTTTTCATAAGGAATTACAAGTTTTGGAATATGGCAACATCACAAAATGTAATTCTTACAAAACTTTGGGGGAAATTAATGAAGAGTCTACTTTCATTTTACTCAAAACAATGAAACAAACATCAAGAGCAACCATTTTTTTAACTGCCAGATGCCTGCGAAGATGATGTGTAGACTGCTGCAGCACCTGCCTTAGCCACTGATGGGCACTTCCAGCTCTGACAGTGAGCAAATCCTACAGACGCAGCCTTCTGGTCACCCACTCCAGGCGTTACTGCTAGCCCTACAACAACGATTTGCGTGCATGCGCCCATCGAAACGGTTTGTTTTTCAGCTGAACATTCACGCGTGGCAGCAAGAGTTCGTTTAAACTAGATTTAAAGGGGGCCGGGAAGGAAGGAAAAAACCCGACATGAAGTACTTGTTTTTCGCTGCTGAGTATTAAGCTGGGGGGATTTTATCCTCGCGCACTAGCGTCTCTCCCATGTGCTCACTCCCCGCTACGCGCCGCAAAGGTCGACGCGAGCCCTTCCGCCGCCGGGGCGGCCGCGGGCGCCGCTTCAGCGCACCGCCCAGCCTGCCTCGGGCTGCCCACGCGGCCGGGCCGGGCCGGGCCGGGCCGCCGCCCTAGCGGGCGCCAGGCGACGGCCCCCCGCGGGACCCGCCGGCACCTTCCCCCGGCGGCCGCCCGCGCCGCGGCGGGCTTCCCCCGGGCCGCCGCCCCCCGCCGCCGGTTACCTTGACGCTGCTGTGGCTGGTCTGGGTCTCCGCCTCGATGCCGCAGCAGTGGGGCGCCCGGGCCCTGGCGGAGGCGCCGGGCTCCCTGCGCTCCTTGCGGCGGGGGCCGGTGCAGGGCGGCGGCTGCCGGCTCTGGTAGGCGAGCACCGAGGGGATGGAGTCGGCCGCGTCAGTCTTGATGAAGAGGCCGTGCAGGGTGGCGGCGCCCTGCGAGATGGTGGTGGTGGTCTGGTGGGGGGAATTGGACTCGTCCGAGTCCCGGCAGTAAATCACGCCGCTCTGCGAGACGTGGATGCTGGGAGCGCAGCCCATCCCTTCCCCACCCACCCCCGCCGCACCGGCCGGCGCGGCGCGGCGCGGCCCGCTCCCCGCTGCCCGCCCGCCCGCCGGGGCTGCGGGGCCGCCGCCCCTGCGCCGCGCACCCCGCGGCACCACCTCCCGCCGCCGCCGCGCCTGTGGCGCTGCCCCGGCCGCTCCCGCCCAGGCGGCGCCCACCTCGCCCCGCAACGCCTCCCCGGCGCCCTGGCCAGCCCCGCACCGACGCGGGGAGCGAGGCCGCGGCTCCCTCGCAGCGCGGGGGCTTCGCTGTTCCCCCCGTCTCCGCCCCGCGCCTCTAGCCCCATCGCCCCCGCGCGGAGTGGGGGGGGGGGGGGGGAATAGGGGCCGGGCGGGGGGCGCGAGGCAGCCGTTGGCGGCGGGCGACCGTTGGCGCCTCGCGCACCTCAGGCTGCGCCTCGCGCGCGGCGCGGCGCGGCGCGGCCCGCCCGGGGGCAGCCGCCCTGCTGCCCTCGCGGCCGCGGGGCTCAGCCCCGCGCTGCCGCCGCCCCTCTGCTCGCCGCCCCCGGGCTGCGCGGGGCGCAGAGGGGCGAGCAGAGACCCGCCTGGCCCCTTCGGCCTCTGCGGGGCGGCCGGGGGCTCCTTCAGCCGGGGAGGAGAGCTCTCTTCCCCGGTGCAACCCCTGGTGTCAAGGCTTTGATGCATTCAATGTGATATCCCCCTTCCCGCCAGCTATACTATTCCCCCCCCCCAGCTGCTAAAAACACTTTGCTTTAAAAATCAAAACGCACCTGTTTTTCTTTGCCATCAGGAAGCAAATTTCAATTGATACAGGGATTTTTAAATAAGAGCTTGTAGCCACACAAAACCTACTGCAAGTTTAGGAAAAAAAAAAAAAAAAAAAAAAAAAAAAAAAAAAAAAGCCAGGACTGTTCCAACAGTTTTAATGCTGTTCTTCAATTAGACTAATATTCAAAGACACAAACGGTCTGATCTCTTGGGCTGTACGTCTGATAACTACCAGCCCCTGTTTCCAGTCCCCAAGGAGATAATCAAGTTAAATCCTTAATCCTGCTGAGATTTACACACATACTTAACCTTCCTCGATGAATAGCTTCATTGACCTCAGAGGAACTACATATGAGGTGTAAAGTTAAACGTGGTTTTTAAGTCTTTGCAAGATTTTCATTTAAATCCTTCTGTTTTCAAGAACTGGTAACACCATACAAACAATACGCATTCATCTGACACTCGGTTACCAACCAGCAGTTCTGTATGCACCTTTTCGTCTTCTTGGGGCATTACCTGATATTTAAGCAGTGATATTTAAGCACTCCATCTAAAGTGTGATCTAAAATGCTCGAAAACAAAGCATTGTTGGTGCAAGGATTGTGATGCAGAATGACAAAATGCTCCAAACATTTTATGTTGATGTCTAATATTCCTGAAGCACATTCGTTACTAAAATTCTTTACTAAATTTACTAAATTTCTAAATTTACTAAATTTACTAAATTTACTAAAATTCTTTACTAAGTTGGGGAATTCATTTATTTGCCCTAGGCCACACCTGAGATTTGCAACAGAGGCAGGAGCAGGACACAGGATCATCACACTCAGAATCCATATAGTAGCTGTAAATGAAGGTGCCCAGAAAGGTCTTTAAGAGCTGTTGAGTGCCCGTTTGAGACCTAGCTGATAGGAATTTACCTACTCCAGGTATCAGGAGTATTTAGAATTTTAGTAACGAATTTTAGACACCACAGCAGCAATGCTTCACATCTAGCATGCCTCAGTTTAGAGAGGCTATCAGCCATTAGCCTCTGTCCCTTCCCATCCTGTCCACAGGTCATTGTAATTGTGCCAATAAGGACATTCATTTCTCAAGAACTGGACTGAAATCACCAACCTATTTGACAAACTATGTTTTTTCTTTTGCCAACGATAGCCTGTGTTGGCCCGAGCAAGCAAATTTCTTTGACATTTCAAGTAATTTTTTCCCCTGGTAGCTGTCAAAGTTCACAAACCAAGTTGTGGTTCATAGCGTATGCTGCATATTTGCATGGTGCCAAGCTGCTCTTGGAGGACCAGCTTGAAGACAGGCCCAGTAGAAGCAAAATGAAGTAGATTACCATTTGTCACCCAGCTGTGCAGCCTCTGTTGCTGATAGACAAACCTAATGCATTTAGTGCCAGACAAACATCCTATAATTGCATTTAACAATCCATAAAGCAATAAGAAGTATTTGATTCTTACAATATTTTAAAGACCCTTTTCATTTTAGTCTCACTATTAAAGAACTAACATTTCTGTTAATGATGGAGAAACTAAAGTTGGGGAATTCATTTATTTGCCCTAGGCCACACCTGAGATTTGCAACAGAGGCAGGAGCAGGACACGGGATCATCACACTCAGAATCCATATAGTAGCTGTAAATGAAGGTGCCCAGAAAGGCCTTTAAGAGCTGTTGAGTGCCTGTTTGAGACCTAGCTGATAGGAATTTACCTACTCTAGGTATCAGGAGTATTTAGAATTTTAGTAATGAACATGAAAGTAAACAGTATTTTGACTTTGTAGATTGAGCTTGGTGAAAATGTCAGATCGAACCCTAACAGTGTTGTTAGCTATTCACAGTCCATTTTTCTAAATCAACATCAGTGAGAAGTCATTTCAGCAGTCAGTCAATGCCTAGATTTCCTTAACATCCCAGTGCTCAGGGTTCTCTCCTGCTCCTGTTGAAGTCTGTGACAGCTTTGCTATTGATTTCAGATAGGATTGCAGACAGCTGCCCCTTTGCACATGGATTTCCTTTGTTTAGGAATAACATTCCAGTTACATCAGAGAATAAGTCGTAAGAACAAGAAGTTACAGGTCTGAGATTCTTTGCTAAGTATAACTCTTGAATATCTCTCACTTTGCTGTAGGTTTCTGGGTAATGGGAAAGGATCATCATTGCGCAGTATGGACCTGCCCAGAAGAAGTGCCAGAGCACTTGAGAGCAAGGTGGGCTGCAGAATGGGGAATCTGTATGGATTGATGAAAGGCAGCAGAAAAGAGGAGAGTAATGCTTCACCTGACAGCAGAAGGAGAGACAGTACAAGCAAGTGTTGATTAGCATGAGCGCAGCCTGGAGTGGGGCAAAGTGAGCAGGTGCAGAGGAGAAAGATGACTGTCTACAGATGAAATAGGAGGTGAAAAGCATCTATATTCTTGCTGCATCTCTCCTGTGAGAAGATAACTGCAGATTTACTGAACATTGGAGGAAAAGGAATATTTCACACACACTCATTCACGCTCACTCACTTGTTCCAAGTCTCATTGCACACACTTCTCTATCAAATGCTGCTCTTGCTGTCATCTGGCTGCAGTCTGCCCTGATTGACAACAGCTAAGCGTGAGCAGCATGTGTGAGCACCAGGGACTTACGGGAGGTACAGTTAATGCACCGAAGCAGACTACCCTCAGGAACTTACATTTTGTATAGCCCCAGAATTAAGCCAGTGCATTTAACCACTGGCAGACATTAATATACACGAACTTTTCCACTAAAAAAAGCCTTCACTGGCCTTAGTTGTAAACTAAAAAAAATCCTAAATCCTAACAAATTTTGCTCTTTACTGGAAACTAATTTCTTTTACATGTCTAATTTTAGCACAATGGATTTAAGTATTTGAATGATTCTGAAAGAAGTCAGTAGAACCCTGAAGCATCTAGTCTTTTTTCCAGTAAAAAGGAAGGGATTCTCTATAGGACTTAAACTTATAAATCCTTCCACAATGAGGAAAATATACTCCTCCAAACTTTATATCCCTTCCAAAGCCAGTCACAAGTTCATACAGACCTCAATATTAAGACTTTATGCTACAAGTAGATTGGTAAATTTATGTTGGCATTATTGGAAGTAACATCTATAAATCCCAGTTCACTGCAGTAACAATATACTACTTCAGAGGTCGCATTTTAGAGAGACTTAAAAATCTGGTACTTGACAACCAGCTTCTGAAGATAGTTACCTCTATTCATGGTTCATTTACCATAAATCCAGTTTAAGAATGTATAAATAAGCCTGTATAGAAAAAAAGTTACTAGGAATAGGATCTGAGTTTTTAGGAAGCTCAACAGCTTCTCAGTCCTTTCATATCTGATTTCTAAACTACAGTGAAAACTAATAAGCTGTATACCTAGATTACAGCAGAGTAAATACTTAAAAATATATTATGCAG
This sequence comes from Rhea pennata, assembly GCF_028389875.1. Taxonomy (NCBI): domain Eukaryota; kingdom Metazoa; phylum Chordata; class Aves; order Rheiformes; family Rheidae; genus Rhea; species Rhea pennata. Next base: position 56,726,487 of record NC_084702.1, on the reverse strand, counting down.
ACTACATACTGTGTTTTTAACTCAAAATAGATATGAGGAAAAGAATAATTGTGGCAGTTAGAATGGAAGCCTTCTATGTACAACCTCCATTTTTTAAAAAAACTATAATAATTTTCAGACACTAACCTTGTGTTTTTATTCCTCAACAATACAAGAAATTATGTTGTTTGGAAAACAGATGTTGAATAGGAAAGGTGAAAGTTATTCCTTTTGCCTGATGAAGAGCAGAATGTATTTTTCAATCTACAGATCTGATGATTTTCACACCAGTGTAATCAGGAGCAAGTTCACTAAAAGCAATGAACTTCCTCCAATTCAACCAAAAAGCAAAATAAATTCCTGTATTTTTTTTACTCTGTCCAAAGGTATTTTCACTTCATAACTTTGAAAAAATTATTTGCTGAAATAAAACTATGTTTTAATTTACTATGGATTTATATAGAATTTAGTATGTATACTAAATTCTGTGAATGCTATGAGCAAAATCTCCCAATAGCAACATCCTGCAATAAGATATTCCCAGGGAGTAAAAATGGAAGTAAGCATTGCTCAGACTGAATGGATTTGCTGGAATTGCTTGATAATTCCTCACAACATAAAACCTGTCAGACTCTAGCCTTCTTTTACAGGCAAATTTTGGTTGGCTCAGACAATAACAGCTATCTCACTTTTTTCCTTAAACTACACTATGCGTGTTTTGCAAATAGGGAAATTGAGTCACACAGAAGTCTTTTGATGAGATCGCTCAGGCAAGCAGAACTGAAGAGGGAACTTGGTCCCATTCCCTTTCCACTAGTAGCCTGTGCCCTGTGCTGCTGCAAATGCTGCTAGGGCACAAATTGCGCTGAGAGTGCACAGAGGGGCAGGAGGGACCTCTGCTCTCCTTCACCTTTTCCACCCCTTTGAGCGAGAGCAAGGAAGAGCTGCAGTTTCTGCTCTCTCTTGAGCCTGAGAAGGCTGCAGCTGCTTCTCTCTCCCCAGGGGTATAAAAAGGTGCAGCCTTGGGCTTTGCCTCCTTGCTACTGACAAGGACAGGAGCCCAAACCACAAGCTGCCCTAGGGAATGCGGGGACAGATGCCTGCAGCCCATTCCCTAGGACGGGCCAGCTTGGCACTGTCCTTGTATCAGCATGTTCTGAGAGACACAGCCCATCAGCTTTAGCACAGAGCTTTGAAGATGAAGAGTAACACACAGAAGAACACAGTGCTTCCATCACTAGCGGTAAGACTATACTGGCAGACACCATTGCTCACCTTGAGGGGAGCTCAATACTTAGCATTTTCTATGACAACGGCAAGCAGGTCATATACAAAAAGCCACATATATAAGAGCCCTTTGGTTTGCCTTAGAACAGGATTGAATCAAGTACTTCACTGCACTTTAAAAAAAAAGCAATCAACAGTTCTCCTAACAGCACGGAAAAGTCCTCCGGCAACATTTCAGTGGTCATTTCCCCATAATAAGCGTGCTATCTGCTTGTTACAGTTTTAATAACACAGCGATTCTCCGTTGATTCATTGTTCAATGGGCGTATTTGCAAGGCAAATACCACTTGCGCGGCTGTTGCATTTGCAGGACGCTTTTGGCTCCGTGCAGTGCGCACGAGGCACCGCTAAAGCCAGCTCCCGGCCAGCTGTGCTGAACGAGGCCAAGCGGGCGCGCTAGCGGCGGCGGACACCCGCCCCTCCGCCGCGGCCCCGAGGGTTCCCAGCCAGGGCCGGGCTGAGGCTGTCCCCGGGCCCTGCCCGGGTCACCGCCTGCTGCAGCCTCCGGGCCGGGGAAAGCCCAGGGCGAGCCGGCCGGAGCCGGCAGGGAGGTTTCCCAGCCCCTCTCGGCGCCGAGGCGGCCGCGGGCTCAGCACCGCTCCGCCGCCCGCGGGCTCGCTGCGGCGCCGAGCGGGGCTCCCGCAGCACGGGGCGGCGGCTGCCGAGAGCGCTGCTCCTGCCTGTGCCCCCCGGACGGCTGCAGGGGGAGGCGGCGAGCCGGCCCGCGGGGGGCCCGAAGCAGAGCTGGAGGTGCACGCCGCCGCCGGGCCGAGGGGGCAGGCGAGGAGCCAGCCCAGCGCTGGGCTCCAAGCTCCTCAGCAAGACGCACAGCGCCAGCAAGCAGGCACCGCACCGAGCCGGGCACCCTGCACCCGCAGCGCACCGTCCCGGGACATCGGCGCCAGCCTTCCCTCCCCAAAAGCAAACTCCAGGCACTCGCCCCGCCGCGCACGCCGCCGGGGAGGGCGAAACCCTCCTTTGCATGCAGGCTGCCCGCGGGTCCGGCCCGCAGCCCCCGGGCCAGCCTCTCCTCACCTTCCTCCCGGGCCCGCTCATCCTCCGAGGAGCGCCGAGGAGCGGCGGCCGCCCCAGCTGCCCAGGTGAGCGGGGCGGGACCTCCTCTGGGGCCGGTCCGGCGGCGCCCGGCCCCGCTCGGCTGGAGCCTCCCTCCGAAAAGTGCTCCGGGAAAAGAGCTTCCCCTCCGGGCACTGACGGGGAAGGCGGCGGGCGGCTTCCCCGTGTCCGAGATGTCCTGCACTCCCAGTCCTTGCTTGGGAAGGACGTCTCTGGGCTTGACTGCACTCGACTCTCTCAGCCTATTGCTCTTGTTTTTCTGCTGTAAAGAGAGCTTATTAATATTGCTACTTTTCTTCAGAGTATTGTTATTTCTTGAGAGTTCATTAATATTTTGAATACTATCATTGCTTTGTAGTGATACAACGAGGCCTCAGCAAAGGAACTGTATAAGACACTCAGGAAACAAGTCCAAAAACAACCCCTGCCAACAAGAGCCAAAACTTGCACATAAGACCAGTGGAAAGCAATTGGATGCCGAAAAAATAAGGTAATAGTAAGATGACTGGGAACAGAATGGAATCTGTCCATTAAAAACCCCACAATCACAGACCACAACACAAACTAAACCCAAAGCACTGAACCTGGATAGAAAGTCAGTTCTATAGAGGACAAGCTGAAACACTGTGGATCAGCAAGTTATGTCAGATTGAGGCTAGGGACTGTGAAGAGTTGCCCTACTTCCAGAGGAGAAAAAACATGGTCAGCAAACACAATCCTTCTTGAGCTCCCCAGAAACCCTAGGCAGTGCACATATCGAAATATTCTTGATAGGAGGTCAGCACATTCCCCCCTTTTGGCCATACATCTGCAAGAACTGATGTCTGGGAGCTATGTGCTTTGTACCCCCTCAAAGGTCCTGATCCTAGATCTCTGAGGCTTCCTGTAACTTCAGTAGTGCACAAGCAAGATCTTGGATACCTGGGACTGAAGCACTGGTGTGATCTCAGAGGAGGTATATCCTTTCCAGTTCAATGCATCAAGGTGTCAATCAGCCTTTAACTGCAAACCTCAGAACCAGCTTTGCCCAATTAATTCATAAGATTATTAGATTAGTTGCATCTAGATGGAGCAGCAAGCATCACTACCTGCCTTGGGATCCCCATTTCCCCACTCATACAGATTAGGGACTAATCAAAGCCACCTTTTTTCCTGCCATTCTGTACACCCAGGTTGCCTTCTCAACTAAGATATAGGAAGAAGAGAAGGGGGAAAGGGCTGGGATGTGCCCAGATCTCACCCAGATGTGGAATCAGGATGTCGCAAAGGTGCTCCCCTGGACACAAGGGCTCAGAAGTGCTCAGAGCGCCACAGTTACTGCCACAGTTTCCACACAGGCCTTTCCCTGCATTTCTTCTGCCATCTTCCCGTTCAAGCTGACGTGGCTTTTGAGGACTTGCTAGAGGAATGCTGAGACCAGCCGGAGTGTCAATTCTTTCCAAGCACCAAGAAGCTGACACAGGAATTGCAAAAGGATTAGTCCCATCGCTAACAACCACACTCAGTATGTGGCAGGCAAACAGCATTTTGCGTGTACTCTAAGGGGTTGTCATCCTGCAGCAGCTGTGCTGTCAGCAAGAGTTCTGCCTGAACAGAGAGTACAGGCTAAGACCCACTCATTTTTTTATTCATTTTTTATTAGGGATTGGCTACTGGTAATGACTTCAATGGTTTAGAAGAAAAAAAATAATAAAGTACTTTGTTTCTGGGAAAACAGCCCAAATGCAAGACATTATTCTGCCTACTTTATTTTAGATGTAGAAGTAAATTAAAATTCTCTGGTTTTGTATTCCATTTTGCATGCATGTAGACCTTATCATGCTCTAAGGACCCTTCTTCAGGCTCAGTATCCTATTCTCACTGAGCTTAATGGGATTGTGTGAGCTGTTTATATTTTAATAGGGATTGAATGATGCCCTTTATTTGAACTTTATGCCCTTTTTACTCCCATTTATTAATTTATCATTCTTAAGGTGCTTCTGCTATCTTCTAAGGACATTGTAAGTACATCCTAGTGTCCAGAATAATATCTTTAAATTCTAGTATGCAAATATTGTGCCTCCTAGTGGGTAATGTATATGGACTTCAACTCTCCTTAGGTTTGCATGTGCATGTTAACTTCTTCGGGTCTTTCTTCTCAGGAGGCATCAAAGAGGCAGTTTTCAATATTTGTATCTTTCTACAAGTCTCTCATATTATCTTTGCTCTTTCTTCCACACAGCCAACTGTGTTGACATGTTCTGACTGTCACCTTCATGTTTTTGATGTGCATGAATCTGCTGCTAAAATACCTGTCTTCCACAAGCCTATTTGTGAACATTCCATTCTTGAGAAGTTACTACAATCACACAAATAGTAAGAAAGTAAGTATTTTCCTGTCTCCCGGAGTGGACAGGGATGACGATGAGCCTGAATTGTACTGTGACAGCAATAGAGCTCATTTCTTATGCAAGCAAAATGCTCACTGATTCTGGGACTTTTTAAGGCTGTATCCAAGACCATGTTATATAGATAAATTCTAAGATACTATTTTACGGGTGAATTCCCCAGCCTGCAGAAGTCAATGACAAATTCCAGGAGACAATCAGGCACCACAATCCATTTCTGCTGAGCTGGCTGCAGCCTGGATGTACCTTCAACTTATAACATCCACATTTAGTTTAAGAAAATACCAGCTCAAGGTATGGTGGACAGGCTGAGGTGAGCTTGTCCAGACACTTCTTCCTGTCCAGACTGCAAGGACAAGAGCCTGGACCTGTGCTAAGCTCCTAGATGCACATTCAAGTGAATCTTCTGTTAGCAAAGCATATGGTAAACATTCCTGGTCTTGCAGTCAGACCCAGTCCCATGAGAACAAAAGTACACATATCCTTACTCATTCTCTGCCATTAGAGTTTCCTCCTCTGATTTCATTGTAGGCAGGAGTAGGAGTTCTGTGTCATTTAAACAGGAAATGTTGGTTTTTTTTTTTCCATTTATGTTTGGCCAGCATTGAAAATGCTATTGGATCTCAATACATAAGAAATCATTATCCAAAATTAGCTGTGCTTAAAATGACCTTTTTTTATTTATGAATGTATAGTCATACAATTCCATATAATCTACATATGGGTTAAAATATTAATCCTGTAAAGGCAATGATTTACCAGACTGCAAGCCAAATGGGAACACAGGAGAATATTATTCCGTTATTGCTATTTTTTTCACCCACCCTCACAGACTGCACTAACTTTGGTTTAATCTTTCCTGAGGTTTTCAGGTCATAACAAAGGCAAACAGAAAAAAAAATTTAAAGGTTGACATTAGAAGCTGAGACAAATATCTAACCGTGTTCCCTGGCAGAACACAGCTGCATGAATAGGACAGTGCCTAATAGAGAGATGTGTCATGTGATGTGTACTCAAAAAAACATTGCTTTTGTCACTAGCTATGAAAGGACTGTTCTTCAGAGAAGGAAGTGTCATTCAATAATAATAATAGTAATAATAGTAGTGATGATGATGATGATGATAGATTTGCACTCTTGAACAAGTCATTGTTATTTTATATAAATCTGATAAAGCTGTGGGCTTTATGTTGCATTTTAGGTGTCCTGTTCCCGCATGTACATTGTATTTCCAAGTTTCTTCCTTGCTTGATGCTGTCTCAGAAACCTTCAGGGTAAATGAAAAGCTAATTCTGTCCCACACTGCCATACATCTCCATAGATTTTTTGGCAAAAAAATAAGCATAAAAGAGTTGAGTCACTCACAGTCCCACTTTTTCAGTCTGGCCTACAGAAACAATGGGATAGTACTAAGAAGCCACCATTCATTTGTGATGCGAGGTCTCTGCTCAAAGAATTTTCAGGAGTCAGATATTCCTGAGGGCCTTTGATTTTTCCGGGACTGCTAGGGTGAGCAAAAGGCTACAGGATTCTGCATTAATCCTGTTGTTATCTATAGGCTTCAGAGTGTATCAGTTATTTAATTTGCTTTTAATCTGCCCTAGTTAATCTTTTACAGTGTAATCTTTGTGTGCAGTCAACACCATAATATTTAAAGTCAGCTATAAATTGCATCAGTTGACATGTATAGTAGTTTCTTGTCTTGCCTTGTAGTGGTTCATTTGGTTGGAAGACAATCAATTTATTGTTAAATGCATCCTGAACCGAAAGTCTGAGTGGACTCCTTTATGTTCTTATGAAGTAAATAAAAAGTAATGAACTGTAAAAATACTTTAGCATAGGAAAATTTGTAAACTGCAACTCAGAAAGCCACAAGCATCACAAAGCAAACACTCATGAGGGCTTACCTCAATGGATACAGACTTACCACAAATCGGAAGAGAACATTATGCCACATCAAGAACTAAAGATACAGAAACGCTCAACTCAGTGTTCCAATATAGTAAAATCAAGCATTTGTAGCTGGAATATAGAACATAAAAATCATGATGTATATAAAACAATTAATGAGAAAAGCTGTCCACATGGCTGAAAAAGACAGTGATGTCATTTTTCCTATGTAGTGGTCCTAAGCACTGATCCATTTGCTAGGGAAGTTCACACGAAGACATTGTCTTGTACTCCCACGAGGAGGAAACATGAGGAGGTTTTGTGGATCATTTGGTCCTCTCCTGGCTCTGGTATGATTTGTGCCACTAATAAAACAGATACAGGATGCATTCTCTATCTAGAAAGCAGTTTTAAGAAACCCTGTAATTCCTTATTTGTACTGCCGTGTTTTCAAAAAATAAGGATTTTGCGGGGAAATGTATTTCCCCATTGCACAGCAGAGTCATGTTAAAAGCAGTGTGAAATAAAAATCTTATCTTGCTCAAGCAATATTCTTTACCCTTTCAAAGCCCCCTTCCCAACATAAACTAATGGCATGGGGATTTGCCATTGAATAGCCACTGACATATAATTTGCTATAACATAGTATTAAGAGTATACATCTCAGCCATCATAGGGAAATTGCTTTCCTACTCATTCTGGAAGGCTGTTCACTAACTGAAGACATGAGCATGGCTTTCAGGAGAGACAGTACTTGGAGAACCGTGCTACTCGGCAATGGTACAAAAGAAGGAAGTAACATGGGTCATTTTTTCTCTGTAAACTCTTGAGTAACGCTTCAAACACATATTGATTCCACTATTTAAAACAAACCACAGCCAGACTATATTGTAGGTAATCCTCTGTAAAATATAAAATGATTACATCAGACTGTGTACCTGTGCAACATCCATGCATGAGTGGCCAGGCACAGGGTTCATTCTGAGCAGATATGGCCTGTACAAACTTCATGAAAGTCATTAATATTTGCAAACCTTATTGGGATTACGGGACAAAAGACAATGTATGTATGCAAAATAGTGTTAATATGATGCTTACAAATGACTGCTTCTGCATTTGCTGAACTACAAATATTTAACAGGTGTGTTTGAAATCTATCCAGCATTATAGCTCTGAGAAATCACTACCTGACTCAGCATACAGAACTCTATTCTGATTTTTTTTCAGCTGTTTGTAATAATGGACTGTAGCTGCACAAACACAAAAATTCCTGAACAGTTAAGAAGACAAAGAAAGGAATCCTTTTCTTTCCACACTATAGTGTCTAACTCAGTGCCATTGGATCAAAAGATTGGTATTCAGATCTGCAAATCATAGCTATCTACATATAGTCTCAGTTTAGAAAGTTCACTCACTTTTTAGTCCTTTTGCATTCTATTATACACATATATAAATTAGTATAGACATATACAAGAGAGAATTACATGATATGACTCTAGGAATGACTAGAGCAATTTAATTTTAAAAAGCCTTGCAGTTAAGATGAACTGGACCCAGCAGCTGACAGAAAAAATCATCAAGTGGTACTATCGTGTTTTCCAGTAAAACTGTGTTTCCTTTATTATAATACCTACCTTATGGTGCTTACAAAGTTAGCTGTAGTTAGGTAAGACTCAAAGAAAAAACAGCTTCCAGAACAGGCATAAAAATCAGCAACGGTTCTTTTTTATTTGTTTAAATAAAAGTCATAACAAAACATACCTGTTCTTGGGGGGAAATGGTGCCAGAATTAAACATTTTTCTCTGAGCTGTATGGGCCTGTCTGCAGCCTGAAAGCTCCAATCTGCTCATTTCCACAAGAAACGAGGACGAATTGTGTTGTCCTCCAGGAAGCACTCAAGGGTCTCCACTACTAGCCACAACACTAACACTAGTAATATTTGTCTCTCTTTCCAGCTGTGGTATAAGGGGTATCTACATAGAAGACAGAGTAGTCCTTTAGCCAGGGTAGATTATAAAAGGTTGCAATGGGTTCAATACACAATGCTGGAACTGCAGCAATAAAAAGGCACAGTTACTCTACACATAGATACACACAGTCTCTACACAAATAGGCACAGCCAGTACGAAAATCCAAGATCTGGTGAGTACAGATCAATGAACAGCTGCATACAAACATCTTTAATCACCAAGTGGCAACATCAGATTTGTTACTAACGCTGTTAGGCCCAGCCCAGGGCTCCCAAACTGTTTGCAGTCTGCAAACTGAACAGGGAGATTGGCCTGGGCACGGATGAATCGCGACAGTAGTGGCAATCAGCTCCTGTATACCTTGGTCCTAAGGGTTGCACGGTCTCTTTGTCACTGTGCTAGGTCACCGTATGTGCTCTTCTCACACATTCATACAGGTATATATCTGCTTCTTTCTCAGCAAGATGGCAGATGCTGGACTCTGCAAGTTGTTCTGGTTACAGCAGTTAGAGGTCCTCCCTTAGGAGAAGATGACTGACACAGCTGCTGCAGCTCTGTCTCGGGAGAAAGACTAGCTTATACAGCCATCCTCCAAACTATGTCAAATTATGTATCCCCTTTGTTGGAAAGGTTGTGCACTAGTCATTCCCCACAGACTATACCATCTCCTCAGGAAAGTACTGGACTTGAACCTTCTTAAATCATCAGAAGTCGCAACTCAATTGAGTGAAGGCTCCTGGTATAAAGATGAAGGGTATGAAAGCTACAACTTCTCCATAAATTTCTCTTATGGTAATAGAGTGAGTATATTAAATGTCAGGGCGGAGGGCTGTCCCCTGATTTCTGAAAATTTCTTTCCAGGAGATGTAATTAACTTCCAATTAAAAAAAAAAAAAAAAAAGGCTTTTTAATTCTCCCATGTAATCCAAAGTGCAAGACCATCTGCAATAACATATAGCTATTTGCAGCTTGTTTGCTGATCCAAACCATTTTCACCCACAAGTCAGGTAGGGAAAATGTTATTTATCTGTAGACACAAATTATTGTGTGCAACATTTCCAAGCTAATATCAATAAATTAAGTTCAAACACATTTAAAAATCTGACCTTTAAAATGACATAAGGGTTTCTTAATGCGTTGTATAAGAGTGATTATTTTACCATAGTGGGCAATTTCAGATAATAATAAATACAACTTGAACTAAAGAAGGAAATCAACTCCAAGAAAAATCATGCTGCTTTAGATTTAAAACAGTAACAGTTATATTTTTTTACAAAAAGAGATTTGCTTTAAGATTATCCTGATTCATTTTGTCTCCAGACTTCCAAATTCATCCTGTTACTTCTCCTTGCCTTGCATCTTTTTCTTCTTCTCTCTTTAAGCAGTTTGTCTTTTATAGTTTCTGCCTCTTCCTCCATCTGCTTACAGGGGACCTGGGATTTTCTATTCTAAAAACCTTCTCCTCAGCAATAACTGTTTTTCAAACTATTGCTTGAAAATACTTGAAAAACTATTGCCATCCAAAATGGCAGATTATGTCGTTCACTTTTGCTACTTAATTTTCCTGTAATTAAATAATGACCCCTTAAACCAGGTCTTTCAGCTTTTGCTTTCTCCCTGGTCCATCAAACAGAACTTCTCATATCAACATATCCATCTATCTGAATCTCCCATACTGCTGTAAAAGTAAATAGTGGCACTAACCATTCACTCATACACGGCAATCAGAATTGCTCAGTTGTCTGAGCAGTCAGAAGTACAATTCTAAAATGAAGGAAAATGAAGATCAGTTTGAAACAAAGAATGAACAAATGCAACAAAGGGAGCAAAACTAGTCCAAGTAATTCTATCTCTTCTTATCTGTGACCACCCTATGAATGCTCATCCTATTTCATGGCAAAAGGTAGCAGGATCATCAATCTAAAATCCATCTAATAGTTTCATATACTACTCTTGTCAAGAAGAATACACTACTATTGCAAGGAGACCACTGTCTACAGCCACATTGCTCTTTCACTCATATGGGTCTGAAATGAGACTGATAAGAAATACTGAAAGCAGATGGATTGCTGCCTTATTACCCTTCCTACAAGTAATTTAACATCAGCCAGTAGTTAATATGGCCATAATTACACAGCTCTGTTGATCTTCAGCAGAGGATCAACAAAACCTCCCCAAGGAAATGTGATGCCCTATTCTTCTACAGAGAGCCAATAATGATATTCCCCACTAGAGAAAAAGGATCTGAGCACAATGTAGTATTCAGAAGTAACTTAATTAGAACTTTAAGAAAACTCCTTGTTTTTGTCCCTGAAAGATTTTATTCCTACGTCATGTAAGTATGGTTTACCCTGGAGCAATTTACTCCACATGCCTTCAGAGTTGTATACAGCAGAAACACTCAATTCTTCATCCACAGAGTGGCTAGACATATCTAGTCATTTTTCCTTTCCTCTTTCATTACAGATGCTTTACCTCCTTTTTCTCACCAGTCTCTGAATCCACTTGCCCGCCCATAACATATGCATTTCTTCTTGTCCATATTCTCTTTCCTCACAATCCATTTACTCCATAAACTCCCTAAAAGCTTTTTGTTTCAGCGATAATCTCATGACACTTGTTCTTTGCCATGTCTTGACCTATCTTGTAGACTAGACTAGAACCAGAAAAACATAATGTCATTTGAGTTTTGTTGGGCTCTGTGTAGCTATGTAGTATTATACAGATTACTGATTATTGATGAAGACTAGTTCAGGTACAAAGTTGATCGCTTGCTATTTTACTCCAGCTTCCCTGATTAAGGAGAATTTCTTCTTGCCCCTGGAGGGCTTATGAACAGTGTACATGCAAGGTTTTTTAGAGTCATCATAAACAATCTCAGCTGGTGCAGGTAGTGTTGTACATTTCCTTAGACTTTTCAGTATGGGTAACAAAGTGAGTAATTTTATGACTTCAAATGTCTCTCTTCACAGGAAATGGAAGATGGTTAAGACCAGAGAATACAAATATGCTTAGTTTTGGAGGGGATGGAGGATAAGTAAGCCAAATACTCAGGTTTCCTTACTCTGAAATAGTCCTAGATTCTAGAATTCTACTAGATCTATTCTCATCACTTAACAGCTGTTATTTAATGCTGGTTTCATTTTTGTGGAGAGGTAAGTCATATTTGGCTATGACGTGAGGAGAGATGCAGTGAGACTATTCATGCTGTGCTGACGAATGCTGTTCAAATAGCACCAAGATGATAAAGCAGTAACTCATTCAGCAGGAATCTCTCAGCTTGCATAAACTTCAAATAAAAAGATAGAGGAAAAATGAAGAAGCAAACAAACAAAACAGAGTAGCTGGGAAAATGAGAATTAAGGCCACAGCTAGCTGCATAAAAGCCAAAATCAAACCAGAAACAATAATTTATAAATTCCTAGGAATACTGCTATCTGAGCACCCTCTAGTGGTAAATGTTTGAGGATAAACTGATCCACAGATGAAAATGTCAAATCATAGTGAAAAATAAGCAGAAGATACAGTATCTGGTTCATTTTCTTTGGACAGTTACTGTACATGCATCTTCCATTTCAAAGAGAGCAAAACAACTCAACATGCCACAAAATATTTTGTCATTTCTCTTCTGGTATTGTATTCCCAACATTTCTTTAATTTTCATGTCACCCTATTGGTTAAAGACTTCTATTCATTTAGAAGTATTCCATCGATTTATTTCAAACTAATGTTCTTTGAGAAACAGAGATTAGAATCAAATGAATAGTAACAAGCCAGTATAAGAATAAAGAGGGAAGATTTAAAGCAAGCAGAAGTCAATTCAATTGAGTTCTAATTCTCTTGGTGCCAATTCTTACTTAACTGCAGATATATTCTGACAAATTTGATCAGTTTGAGGAGGAGGCTCTTCACTATTTCACATTTGTGTTTAATCTGCAAAAGGAATGGAGACTTGTCTAATCATGCAGTGATCACAGATCACAGCTCTATAGTTTAATATTTCCAGGAAAAAAAATTAAATGCATTTTATATCTGTGCTGAAAACTCCATGTTTGGTCTTTCCTACAATGTATTTAACTTACAGTTTCTAATTATTATCAGTGGGGTTTGACATACAAGAGATGCAGGCTAGCAAGTTCATGGTGCTACAGTTACGAATTATTTTTACTTCTTTTTAATATCATTCATCCCAGATAGATAAGAACTCCTATCTCCTATGGAAATATCCTATGCAAACAGCATTTCTAGACTGACCCACACATGGTAGAAACTTTCCCACAGCGAAGACATCTTTTATCAGGAAGCGATGAAGCCAGCTTTGGGCAGGAAGGTCCCTGTGTCTCCTTGTGCCTTGGCTCTCCTTGTGCAGGAAGAGTTGAAAGGCTGAAGCCCACAGTGGGACAGGACTGGCACTGATGTTTAGGGATGTCCGTGCCTCTTGCAAGCAGTATACATTAGTAGAAGGAGGAATAATTCTCTTCAGACAAAGCAGTCTTTCAAAGAGATGAATCTTACCTGCTTTTCTTGAACTCCTCCATGTGTAAATGTGAGCAAAGCGGGGAGGAAAAGAGAAAGGAACTTCTCTTCCTTCTCAACCCATGCGTTGCCAGACAAAGCTTTGGTTCTTTTTTCTCCTAGCTCTCGGACTGTGGGCAACCTCCTCTACGGTAATGCTAGCTTGTTTAAAAGAACAGCTCAGAAGAGGCACATATCTGTTGTTATGGGGGTGCTTAACACATAGGAACATCAAATCAATTCTATAGCAGGCCCTACGCTCCCTGAAGAAAGAACTATAGATAAGGTATCCTGTAACCGAGATATGTATGTTTGGTACCTGTCTTACCAAGTTACCAGATTTGAAGAGTAACATCAAAAACTAGTCACTTCAAAAGGTGAAAGGCAGCCCTTTGTGTCAGACTATAACTCTAAGTGCTCCTGTCCTGTGTAAGATCATGTGAATGCAGCGTATCTCTATTATATCGCATAACTGAAGACATTCCTTACCCTCAGTCAAGCTATGTCCACAGGACCAGGACTCTTGCTACTCCTTGGTTTTTTTTTGATAGAGAAAGTGGAAAGTACAGAACCCCTCTACCACACCGTATGTAGCTGAGTTTTCCGCATCAAGGAAAAATTGGAGACGAGTATATTGCTGCTTATTCCCATGGAAACTAAATAAGCTCTCAGGGTTATGTCTTGAGAAGTGAAAATGGAGAAGTGGAAAGGCATGGAGGACAATTACTGTCCTATACGCTGTTTCAAAACTCAGGGTAAAATACCGTCTTCACCCTGCAAGACAGAGACCTTTAGATCTGAGATGTTTCAGATGGTCCACAAAGTCTGGCCACCCGGCTACTGCAGTCCTGAATAGAGCCATGATCCACTAAAAATGCCTATTCCATCTTAACCAGTCATTTATCACGGAAAAATCTAAGTGAGGACCCTAGCAAACATGTCATCCTAGTTTCCAATTATCTCGTGGTTATTCATCTTCTCCTTATTGAACAATAAATGAGAGAAATAATTTCTACCTTGGTCATAAGATAAATACCTAAAGAGGTCATTTAAAATCTTTGGTGGAGCATGTATTTGAGAAATGCAAGCAAAAAAAAAAAAAAAATCTTCATTACTGTTAAAATGGATTTGGAAGAGAAACTGCTTGTATTTTAAAGGCAGTCACATAAAAACGTAATGAGAGGCAGATTCTGATTCACACTTACCTGGGGTTTGTATTGGTGTAACCCTGCTACCTTCAGAAGAGTCTTTCTCCTCTTATACAGTTTGGAGTAACATGAGAATCAGGCCCACAGCCTACCTGCCCACCCTTGCCATGATGACGATGATGATGATAACGATAATGAAAAAAATAATGGACCTGGAATCAGTATTAAAAATTGCTTTTACCTAATACTGATTTTCCTCATAACAGTGGAGGCCTTTTTGAAGAGAAGGAAAACAGAACAGTTACCAGCTGTTCACATAGTGACAAATACTAATAAGGAAAGACATGCATGTTAATGAGTTGGGGGAGGGGAAGTAGAGGGGGCACTGAGCAGTGTGCAGCTGTAAGTGCAAATCTTCCCTCTGAGTACTTCAGAGATTTGATGACATGTCACATAGGCAAACAGGCTTGAGACTGCAGTTAGTCCCAGATAAGGAAAATAGCATCTCCAGAGCCTGCTTCCAATTTCCAAGCAAAGGTCTGCCTGTCTTTCACCATGCTATTAACAGTATTGGGACAGGTATTTTCACCACATGTGACATTTTCTAAAAAATTATTATTGCAGTCACAAATGAACAGTCAAACTGAGATGACCTCATGCGTTCAGCGGAAAATAACAAGTGAAGACAGACAGAGACACACGGATCAGAGCCTGGAAGAGAACAACAGTGCCCTTTGTACTCCCTGGTCTGTACATCACACAAACAAATTCAAGCTTAAAGACTTGCCTGCATACAGAGTTGTAGGATCTTTCTTCAAAGTGTGATTTAAAACCTGATTTATCTGGTTTTGTGCAAAAACCTGTGAAAATCAGTCTTCTTTTAGTTTAAACTCATTTTATTTTTAGTATGTTTCAGTCAGATAAGCACAAGCCTATGTTCAAATAAGCCATTCAGACCAAAACGAGGTCTGCATACAGGCTTACACTGCTCCAACTAACCCATTTCTGACATGTACAGACAAGATCTGCTCCCAAGTCCTGTACAGACAAAGGAATTCAGGCTGTCATAGGCTCAAAACCACACCTTGTAATTATTTTTGTCTTTTCAAATTTCCATAAACTGTCCGAAGGGGCATTAGGCTCTTGGAAGACCTCTGCAGCAGGAATCCTGGCAGCTAATAACAGAAAATGAATTTGTTCAATTTGTTCTCCCTGAGCAATGTGAGGAGACTACTCATCAAAACCCAGTTATGTTAAAAGGTGAGGCTGGAGAAAGAAGCCTGTTTAAAAGAAAATTTTGCTCCAGAGTTTTTGGTCTGTTGGGGGTTGCTTGGCTACATCCCCAGGTGCCAGTACAGATATTTGCGTCACAGATCTATATATTATAGTTTAGCATAGTCAGAAACAAAAATGCTAAAGTAAAAGAGAATGGCTGTTGTAAAATTGACTAGCTGGTATAAAACTGCATAGCTGGGGCTTTGCTGATTTTTATCAGCTAAGAACACTTTCAAGGTTTTAGGTGTGTAAACCAGTCTTTAAAAAGGGTTAACATTTCATGGAGGGATGTTCACTTAGTACTTAGTACGCTTTTCTTTCTCAGTAACAGATGCAGCACTTAAATCAGTACTGCAAGCTGTTATATCAACCTCCATGTCAGACTGAGATTGAAGAGAAGCTGCTGGGGACACGTTCTTCCTCGATTAATACAAAGATTTTTTTTTTTTTAATGCAGAGAAAAGACTGAAAAGAAACGTTTACTATTCTAGCTGTTTCAGCAGGAAAAATATATGCTGCACAGCAGTCAACACTACTCAGCAGGAAAAAACGAGACCAAGAACATGGAGAGATGTGAAACCAGAGAAGGACTGGAAAACACGATCAAGGGAGACAAATCAGAAAAATCATTTAGCAAAAAAATCAATTTCCTAGTAAGTTCTAGTTAGTTTCACAGAATGCACTGAAATGAAATGCAAAACAGGCAGTCTAACTCCATCAGTATGCAAAAGTTGCACAGTATGAGAGTCAGTAAATTCTATGAATTCATTTAGTTATGAAAAATTCTTCAGGAAAATAATAAGTTTCTGTAGCTTTCGCAAATGTCAGTAATGAGAGAGGTACCAAAAACAGGATAAAGGGCAGAGCAAAAACCAAAAAAAAACCAAAAAAAACAAAGTTAGGCTTTTGACATGAAACATTAAAGCATGATGACTGACTTTAAATACATGAATAAGCAAAAGAACTTGAGAACAGTAGTTGGACTTGTGCTTAAATTTACAATTATATGTTTAAATTTATTCAACTCTCAGCAACATTTACTGCAACTTCTACAGACATATTTCATATGCTCTTTGTCACTATACTGGTGTAGAACAGATGGTACAATGCAGACAACAAGGAAATTCCAATGGAGAAAAAGGGGAAAGTCCAAGTGTGGGATTTTTGGTGCAGACTAGAAGGTGTGAAGAAGAGTTGTGAGTGGGGAAAAGAAAAGGGAAAGTGAAGAGAAGAACTCTCATTCAGTTGCTTGCTAGCTAAGTACACTCCTTCTTGCACACTAAAGGCAATAGAAAGCCTCTGGAAATAAAGATGGCACAAGAATATAATTACACGTTGAATCATAAAATAAGAAAACTGCATCTGAAAGAGCACTGTTAGCAACATGCAGTAAAGCATCCAGCAGCTGGAAATTCTCATAAACAGACAGGCAACTGTAGTTCTTGCATTTCTTCAATATTTGATGGTCTGAGTGCCATGTTAATATACTTCTCATATTGATTTTGTATGTGATATAAATATCAGGGTACTCAGACATATTTTGGTAACTACTTCTCATTTTGAGGATCTAGGGTTGGGGCTCTATTTCTGTTAATTCCAAGTAACCAAACTGAACACAGTAGAGCTGCAATCATACAAAATTGATGCAAGTATAAACGAAATGATACCCATTTTTTATATAACCAACAGAGACCGAAAGCAGCAAGTAGCTGGTGAAAAATAGCAGTGTGAAAGCCCAAAGTGAAGACTGCCATCCTCACTCTGCAGAAAATGATTTTTACTCTAAATGACCCTTGCAGATTCCAAAATATGCTTTGTAAAATGTTGCTAATCGTCAAATGATTGAGTCACTCTAACTGAAGCTAATCAAAAATCATGCCAGTGCAGCTGTCCGAGATACCAGTTTTCAGGCTCTGGACTATTTTTAACTATATTTAAAAGAATATGGAACATATAATCATTCAAATGAGAAATGCTCAATCTGAAATGTGTAGTGTTTTGAAAATAAGCAAGCATCCTGACACCTGCAACATTGCTGCAATTTGGCTGGCACTGTGATTATGCCAACTATTAGTGCAGCTGTCATCCAAAATGCTGAACACAACCAGGGGGTAAACTCTTCATTTAGGTGAACAAACATATCATGGCTCCTAAATGAATGACAACAGAATGATTTTTCCTTAGCTAACTGCTGTGGTGCCACATACACAATTTGGCAGGAGGACAGTGCTGGGAAAGAGGACTACATTTCTTAGTTCTGGGTTATGTTGTTCTTCTGATGCCAAGCATAAACATTTTAATTTCTCCTTCAGTCTGAAGAGTCATAGCATGTGCATGTGTACAGATTTGTGCACCAATATCCACTCTATTATTTATTTACTAACACTGCCCTAGAAGTACCTGGGTCCAGATCATAAGCTGATGTGATGTGGCATGTACTCAGTGAAGACAATGTTGACAACCCCAGAGGAGACTCCAGTCCTTGTATTTGGAATTTGTAGGCTGCTTTTCTGAGCTTTCAAACCCAGATGCACTGCCTAGCAGGCATAACAAAAACTTCTTTCTTTCAAAACAAAGTAACAAAAAAAAAAAAGGTGAACAAAATGACATGACTCATTAGTTGAAATCCCCCCAAAAAACATATTCTGTATCTAAATTAATTGTGTCAGCTATTAATGATACTGCCAGATGTTACAGGAGGCCTTTTCAAGTATACTGAAATCGTAAAACTTAAAGGTTGCCTGACAATGCATCCACTGCAGCATTTTTAAGATCAGCCTTATACTCAGTTAAGCCTTCTTAATCTTTATTTGTAATGACTAAAATGATTTATCTAGGCTTCAGCAGTTCATTAGTTTTAATGGTGAATACTGGGAATACCACAGCCAGGTGTTAGCAGTGTCTCTAGGGGAAATAAGCATTTTCCTGAATATAGGTCATAGGACAGCTAAGAAACAGGAGACTCACATCACATTTCCTAGACAATTGTTAAAATATTTTTGCAACTGTTCCACTTTTCCCTGAATAACTCCAAGTATATAGTCTTAAAAGCAAAAAGCTAACGTTGGTTTTGCAGGAAGAATAAGCAATGGCTACCCAAAAGATCACAAGCCCAAAACTACATACAGTTTTCACTCAATTCTTGCTGTGGCAAAATAAGTAAGGTGTGGATTTCAGATTTCAGTTCAGTGGCAGGATCTCTACAGGGTGACACATGTACAAAATATATGGGAAAGCAGATAAAGCTGAAAGTCACATTCATCTTTCACACATATTTCTCAGGTCAAAACAGAGATGGAGTATCTTGATCCATAGTAAACCCCACATATTTCAAATTCACCAGAAAAGCTATCCTTTTGTATCTCCAGTATTTTACACTAAGGACATGTGCTGGCTGAAGTTCTTTTAAAGAACTTGCTATTTTTCTCCTGATGCAGAGAGTTACAGAGTCAAGTCTTTGTTCTATACAGACAGAAGAAACCTAAAATGAAGCAGAAGCAATTATATAATAAAATGTAAAATGGAACAATTGTCTCTGAAAACTCATGTTTTTCAAGAACATCCCAACTACACTTTCCTTCTTATGAAATTTTTTAAATAAGCCCCCAAAAGCCAGACAGGGGTCTTATCCACCTGTCTTGGGCTCAGCTTAAACACTAAACTCCCACCAATGTTGCTTCCTGATCATCATTTCCGTATCACGCAGACTGCCTCAGCAGAATGCTCTAACAACCATTCATGATCAAATAACTCAGCCACAACTTCTGTTATCCCACCACAGTTATGCCAAAACAACTCTTTGTTCACAAGGATCAGAAGATCCCTCAACACCACCACCCCATTCCTCTGCCTCCCCAATCATAAAATGTAACTCAGAAACAGCCCAGCACTATTTTCCCTGTCACTGCCTTCATGGAGGATCAGTGCACCTAATGTCACACTTACAAACTATTATTCTAGGAACAGAGTGCCCTATTCCTGCTCGTCTCTGAGCAAAAGTTATGTAATGCCAGGAGTTTATACTCCTGGTGTAACTGTCAGGCAAGGGAGAATTGCTCATTATAAAGTATGTGACAACATTTCAAAAAGTCAAAATGTCCTAGCACTGTGCCACTTACTTCTGCATTGTGAACTGGATTCCTTTTTTCTTTTTTTCCAAACCTACTGTTTGTTATATTTCACAGAGGAACACTGGACTTGCCATGCTGGAAGAGATGTTGGCTGATGACATCTGCGTCTGTGGTAGCACAACTGCTTCAGGGAAGGTTTGAGAAGGTATGATGAAAGCTGTCTCTGTGAGTTTCATTCTAGTCTTTCCAGCCAAAAGGTTGGCATTTACACTAAAGAGTAACTCATATCCTTTCAAAACTCTCTTTTAATACTTACCGCTCAAACTTTTCATACACTTGCTATTCTGCAGATATCCTAACCTCTCCCGAGCCATGAATCCAGACCTCAAGGATAACTGGTAGCAGAGAGTTCCTCTAGCAAACTGTAGGCTGGGTAAAACACTATTTCCTTCTCTAGTCTTGAACTGGCCATTCTCACTTAGATTCTTTGTTGATTTTCTTAGTTCAAGGCTTTTTTCTGCCTCTATAGATACATCTACAGCCTTCATCCCTGTAGTGTTCAACTGCCAGGCAGTTCTTCACAAATTCCTCTCGCAACAACTCCTGTGGTAAAGAGCTAATATTATTTCCGTTGTGCAGAAAAAGAATGAAATAGGAAGATTAGTGGTTTGCCAATGCAGTTAAGGAACAGCTACTGGGGGGGGCACTTTAGAGGCTATTCCTGCCCTTGTCTTTACAGCTTGAATAAAAGATAATGGAAACGTGGAGGGTGAGCAGAGGGAGGCTGAGACATTTATAACAGAAGGGCAGGGAACAGCACGGTAAGAGCAGGTTCTTGACAAGATGATCTGGTGGGACTCACATACTGGTCCCTGCCTGGGCTGAGGCAGCTTCTACACTGGCTCCTTTGGCCAGTTGTGCTGGCTCCTCCCTGGCATTTTTCTTGTATTTCTAGTCCCAACTGTTCGAAAAATCACTTAGATGTATTTTTAAAATAACGTTTTCGGATTCCGTACCATCTCGTGGCTGGTTGGCCCCTGATCACGCTCTCCCTGTTCAGCGAGGCGCTCCCCGCTCGCCCCGCTCCGTCGGAGCGGCCGGGCAGCAGAACATGGCGCGCTACGAGCGCAGGGCAAAGTCCCCGCTCTGCCTCGGCGCGCAGGCCCGGCGACGGGCGAGCGCAGCCGGCCCGAGGAAGGAGGGAGGGGAGAAGCGCGACGGCGCGCTGCCGGGCCCGGGCCGCGGCGCCCCTCCCTCGGCCCCGCCGCCGGGACCAGGCGAGACAAGATGGCGGCGGGGGGCGGCGCGCGGGGCTCCAGGGCGCCGCGCGGGCGGCAGCGGCGGGGCCGCGGCTGGGCCCGGGGCCGCCGTGCGGCGCGTGCGCGCAGCGCTGGGTGCCCGCGGCCCCCGGCCGCGCCGCGCCGCGCCGCCCCTCTGCTCCGCGGCGGGCGGAGCGGAGCCCTCAGGGAGGCCCAGCGCGGCCGGGCGGACGCGCAGCTCTCGCTGCCGGCACGGCCGTCAGTGCATTTGCCCTCAGGCACCGCTTAGCCGTGCCCGTGTTGCGCTGCTCCTATTTGCTATTGCCTGATCTTTTTTTCCTGCCGTAACCTGCGCGCGTGAGGAGCAGCGGCGGGGACAGGGCAGGGCCTACGGCAGTGCCGACAGCACCGGCTACACTGCATCAACGTTAACGCCAGCTGTTCCACATAGGTAAATACACAGGTATGTTTATGAACAGAGGTACTATCAGATTAAAATAAGGTGCAACGTGAAAGAAACTGTATATATATATGTGTGTGTGTATTTTTATGTTATATATATGTTTATATATAAAAATGGGCCGAGAGGGTGAAGGCAACGCAGCATTATAAATTGATGCAACATGAACAGTCACTGTGCATGAGACAGTAACTCCCAGTTCCTTAGGATACTGCTATAAACCAGGACTGTGTTTGGGTGTCTGTGTAGCAGCTTTCCAGACTCTGAAGACAACAGGTTTCCTCTGCTAACCATGTCCCTCTGCTCTCCAAAGAAATCACCATTTTAATTGGATGAGAAAGAAACATACATTCTTTGTCACATAAAGATATGTAAAACTAATAAAAAAATCCACATAAATCAGAAAAATTGCTCATATGCAAATGTGATCTTAAATGTAATGTGTTCATAAGAGGATGCTATTTTTGAGTCTCTTCCTGCTGCCGTGGTTTTGTTACCTGCTGGCTGAATGCCTCTGTTAGGTACACTTCATCCAGCCAGTTACAGCAGCAGGAGTTTCTTCTTGCTGCAACAGAACTCCAGTTTCAACTGTGGTATATTTTTAAGAAATATTTTTTAATCTCCACAATATTTCGGAGTCTTTGGTGAAATAGTGGGTGTTTAGTCCAGTGACTTTCAGAGAAGGACAAAGGAGCTGGTTGGTTTTACGTGCCTGCTTGGGCACTCAGCACTGAAGGTATTAATGTACCTGCTCTTATTTATTTATTTATTTATTTTTAATTTCAAATAGGCTTTGCAAAATCCACTATTCACAGAAAATTGTTTATATAAACTGATGTCATGTTATTCTCACCTGTTAAGATCTTATATGTATTCACTAGCACCATTATATGTACTGAGTAAACTGCTAAAACTGTTTACTTTAGATGAATAGATGAGCAATTTTGTCTGTAAGTGATGAATATTAAGCAGTGTGAATTTGAAAAGATAACGATAGTTGGAGGACTGAGAAGGTAAGACAGTTACACTTTATGCTGTATCTTACTGGTTATAGCCTCCAAAATTATAGCAGTGCAATGGCAGCTTATGTTCCCCTCCTGACTTGAGGGAAAACAGTACTGCATTTGCACATAACACTTGCAGCTTAACTCTGAAGGGGTCACTAAGGTAGGGAGCCAAAAGCCCCATTTAGCTCAAAAAAAAGGCCTCCTACTCAATAAAGGGACACAACTGCTTGATAAGAACTGATTAGTCAGACCTTATTTCTAGTTGTTTTGGTAAAAATGGTGCATATTAATAGCACTGCTTTTTCACTTTCACAGGCTGCGTCAAGACATACTGCGATCTGTGGTGTGAACACAAAACCAAGTCTAAGCTTCAGCCCTTTATATGGAATCTCCAGTAAGATGAAGTTTTAGTACTGAAAACAGGTTCTCAGTGCTTGACTGCATGAGCTTCTAAAGACCAGGCTTCTCAAAACAGGGAATGTTGTCTTCAAAAACTTTATGAAAATTATGTTAAATTCAATTAATCATTTAAAGGTTCTTCTTTGTTTGGCACTAGTAAACCAGTGATTGACACGCGCGCGCACACACACACTTTTTTTTTTTTTTTTTTAAAGAACCATAACTAATAACTGTGGGGGAAGAGAAACTAAGGTTACTGCTGTATATACAGGATGTCTTCTTGTCATCTCAGAATAAAATTTATAGTTTGATTTAGTATCAGGAGGTCTACTGAACGTTAATGAACACACTTTCTAAGAATTTCTAAGTAAAACCATTCCTTTAACTTGCCCTTTTTTCCTAGTAGAAGAGCCTTTTTATATACCTAGGAAACTAAACATACTAAAGAACTCCTTCATAAAAAATATACTTACTCAGCTGGAAAACCTTTGAAGAATCTGAAGTTGTTGGTATAAAGGAAATGGCAAAGTAAGCCAGCAGTTCATAACAGCAGCTATAATGGTGAAATGATAACTGTTTACAAAGGCAAATGGCAAATTGATTTTAATGAAATTAATCAATACTGCTGCAGTATTCAGACCACTCCCAGCCATACCCTGCTGAAGTAACATGTACCTCACATTGTTAAAGTGTGCTATCATGATTTAAATAGCATAGCTTGAATATTTCTCTTAACAATATATGAGTTTGAAGATATCAAGATAAACACCTAGCAACCTGTCCCAGTTTTACTAAAAACTGGTTGACCATTGCCTGCATGATACAGTAGGATGGTAAGACTACCATTTAGTTTACTTTGATAAGTATCAGAATTTTAACTTGACTAAAACTGGATTAAGTTTTCTTATTTTACAAGAACACTCATATCCAGCATATGCACAAGATAGTATCAAGAAGCACACTGCTTAAGTTGACAATAATTTATTCTGTTTAGGCACATTCAATAAATACCAAGCTTTTAGCTTCAGTTTGGCAATCCTTTCCCACTGAAAATCTGGTTGGTTGGTTCTTTTTTTTTGTGGCATAAACTCCATTGCCAGCAATGGATGCATCAGAACAAGAAATTAATAAATAATGCACACAGACAGCAGTTCTATAAACATACCTCCTCTCTTAAAGGTATGATACAGATTTACTGAACAAGTCTCAAGCAGGTTCTTCACAGAAGAAATTCTGCTACAAGCTGTCCCCTGAACATTTTTCTTCAATGTTGGTAATTTACTTCATGGAGTACATACAGTATTTATTACTATAAACACTAGTGATGGATCATTAAAAATACCAAATTTGTTTTCTCTGAAGGCAGGCTGAGGCATTGGACTATTACTGGTGTGCTCTTGTTGAGCATTCCACACACAGGAAAAGGCAATATGAAGCTTTTGCGCTGTTCTTTATGTCAGCTTTGTATGAGGGTTATTTTTTTCGCTTCAGATTGCTTTTAAACCGCTGCTCCAAGTTTTAAGTTTAAATGTAACAGATGTTTTGTTTGACTTTCCATGAAGTATTGTGTTAAAAAACACAATTGAAGAAAATTCCTGCTCATGATGAATCACTCTCAAGTACTCACATTTGAATATCCTTCTAAATTTCATTCATTTCTTATTAAAAATGTGATTTTATAAAAGCGTGAAGACTACAGAAAACCAATGAACATAGAAGAGTTAATCTTGAAGAGGTTTTTCACAATGGTATGTTACATATCACCAAACTTCTGCTTTAGCAAAAGGGAAAAAAAAATAAAAATAAATTCTCTCCCAACTATTTACACACAGGAATTACCCTGCTGTGGGACTAGTCACTTTTATTCTGCAGTCCCTCTAACCCAAGGCATGACCTTAGGTATATCCTTTTGCGTTTTAGCCTCTTGGAAGTTTTCAGCAAACCTTTCTCTTGCTTTATCCCAGTTCTTTTTATTCTTGCTCTGGATGATCTGAACATCTTCGATTGAGGCTGGTCTACTTGTACCCAAACCTGCATGCATCTTATGTAACTGAAGGTGGATCTGTCAAATTAAAAATCACTGTAACTGTAAGTTAGGTATTTTAAATACTTTTAATCATGTTTTGTAATACTACCCCCCCTTCCCAAACACTTTTGTTTAAGGTTCTAACAGTAATAAACCCAGATCATAGACTTGACTTCTAAAGTACTATTAAAACAACCTGTTGAATCACTTACCATCTTTAAAATACCAACCTGAAGTGTTGAATGATGTCACCTACCACTTACTGACCTGTGAAGTGCTCCTCATTGATTGAGTGCAGCAAATAGCAAGAAAAGCCGTGCAGGGGGCATGGGTTGGCAACACAAAGCATGGCATGGCTCTGAGCAGCACTACTGCCAAAATAAACACATCCTATGACAAAAAAGGGGCCAAGATGACTGTCACAACAGCCTAGACATTGGAGGCCTCGACGAGGGGACAGCGTGCCTCCTCAGCAAATTTGCTGATGATACCAAGCTGGGAGGAGTGGCTGATACACCTGAGGGCTGTGCTGCCATTCAGAGAGACCTGGCCAGGCTGGAGAGCTGGGCAGAGAGGAACCTCCTGAGGTTCAACAAGAGCAAGTGCAGAGTCCTGCACCTAGGGAGAAATAACCCTAGGCACCAGTACAAGCTGGAGGTCGACCTGCTGGAGAGCAGCACTGCAGAGAAGGACCTGGGAGTGCTGGTGGACAACAGGTTGACTATGAGCCAGCAATGTGCCCTTGTGGCCAGGAAGGCCAACGGTCTCCTGGGGTGCATTAGGAAGAGTGTTGCCAGCAGGTCAAGGCGGGTGCTCCTGCCCCTCTACTCAACCCTGGTGAGGCCTCATCTCGAGTACTGCATCCAGTTCTGGGCTTCCCAGTACAAAAGAGACATGAAGACACTGGAGAGAGTCCAGCGTAGGGCTACGAAGATGATCAGAGGGCTGGAGCATCTGCCCTTGGAGGAACAGCTGCGAGAGCTGGGCCTCTTCAGCCTGGGGAAGAGAAGACTGAGGGGGGATCTTATCAATGTGTGTAAGTATCCAAAGGGAGGGTGTCAGGGGGACAGAGAAACTCTTTTCCGTTGTCCCATGTGACAGGACAAGAGGCAATGGGCAGAAACTGAAGCACAGGAAGCTCCGCCTGAATGTGAGGGGGAATTTCTTCCCTGTGACAGTGATGGAACACTGGCACAGGTTGCCCAGAGAGGCTGTGGAGTCTCCTTCTCTGGAGATGTTCAAGGCCCGCCTGGATGAAACCCTGTATAACATGCCTAGGTGACCCTGCTGAGCAGGGGGTTTGGACTAGATGATCTCCAGAGGTCCCTTCCAACCTTACTGATTCTATGATTCCATGATAGTCAGCTTTTCTCTCTCATTGCTTGTCAGATAGTTTGACTTCTGTACTACATCCCTCTCTGGAAGTGTTTTACTATAGCCCATCTTAAAATGAATTCATATCACAATTCCAGTCTTCCCCCAGAATTTGTATTCAAACATGAGATTATTCACATAGCTAGAAGCCATTTGTCTTCCCTTGCTTGGTTTTGCAACAAACAAACATTACTGTCATTTTCCACTGGATTGATGTAATCATTGGAAATGTTCACAAAATTTGATTGAAATTAAGAATGAATTGAGAAAATCCTACTGAGATTATTCCTTACTACCAATGACTTTGAAGTGTTTTAAGTGAATCATGGCTTACAACTGGGTATTATTCATTGCAAGTGCACTTCATTTTTTGTGTTCTAAGCAAAAAACAGTAGACCTACCGGATCCTTCATACCGCCACCATCCTTGCCCAGGCCTTCCCCTTTCTTCCATCCCATCTTCTCCAACATTTTATGTCCTTTGTTGTCATTGCTGATTTCACTTTAAAGAAAGTTTAAGTTAACTGATAAGCAAGAGTTAAATGCAAAGCATATACTGTTTTCAAATATTAAAGGGCAGAAATGCACATTTATCCACTATGCTAGAAATCAGGAACCAACTACTACACCACTGTTCCTACTTTCATCAAGAACTATCCAGAAGACCATAGTGTTGTTGCAAGTTCTCCCAGGCATATCTTCAGTACTTCGGTCTACTATTCCAAGGCTTTTCCTGATTGCTTAACACCTCCCCCCACCACCAAACTACCTAGTTACTTTAGGAATTACAGAATACAATGGGGCTGGGTGGGAATCAACTGCATTAGTGAAAAGGCAGTAAGTACCTCACCACCAAATCATCCTAATCTTCATATTTCATTGCCCCAAACTTCCTTTTACTAACTTACAAATTAGTTAGATCTGCAAGTCTATGTTCCTTTAAAAAGTATGGATGCAAAGCAATAATTAAATGGAAGATTGAAGTAAGTTTCCAGTAAGAAGTGTGTAAATTCAAGCCTTATGATAGGCTGAATATTGAAAATGAAAAACTATTCAGGTGAAGAGTTTACATGTATAGTGTTACTGGCATTGGAGACAAAAACAGAAACAGAGATTGTTGCAGATGTCAGAGGGCATCCAATAAGTTGCCTGAATTTTGAGTTAATAAAAAAGTCGCCTTAAGCACCCCTAATGTCATGTTAGAAGTTCTATATGGAAGGTGAGGAGTTAGTAAGCTGTTATTCTTGCTTTACATTTCAGATACTATCTTCCAGCTTTACTAACTCATTACACTCATGTAATTCACAATGTAACAAACTATCCATTAATACTTACTGTGCACCATTTAAAAAGATTTACCATTGAAGGATACAAGATCTTTTACAAACTCACATATGGACAGAAGCTGGACTATCATCTCTCTGGAAAGTTCCTTCACTTCCAATAGTCTCTCTGCGTTTTCCTGCTCTGTCTTTGTATTTTGGATTCTTCACTGCTTTGTTGTCTTCATACTCTGTGTTCTTTATAAACAGAAAATATTCCTTCAGGGCAAAGATGGCTGGCTTTAAGGTCCTTTTTGTGGTAACTTGATTCCTTCTTCCCCCATAAGTGAAGCAGCTTCATCCTATTTTATTTACTCTAAATCTTGTAACATAGTACTATGGTGTTCTCATTCAGTAGTTTGTTATAGCCATCATCACATATTAACGCAGTATTTCCAAATTCATCAATTTCATAGAGACTATATATTAATGGATTATCTTGAATCTTTTCTTTGCATGAAGAATCAATCTCCTCATATTAAGCACAAAATCATATTGACAAGACTTTCTTTAACATATAGCCTGTGTCTCAGCACCTATTTCTTTGGAATAAGTGACAGAACTAATGCACTTGCATGCATTTTGTATCAGTGTGATTTCAGTAGCTGAAGAATGAGAAAAATGATTTTTCTTCATGAAAAAAATCATTAGAATCGCTAGATGCAACTCTAGTTAAAATCATGTCTAAAACACAAGTAATTCACATACTTATACACTATATTGCCTGTACATTGATGTCGGCATTCTTTTATGACAAAAAGAAAACCCCTCTTTTTTCCATCATTTTTTCTCTTTCCAAATAAAGTTTGCACTAAATTGCAGTGCATTTTAATTGCAGAAAGAAAAATACAATATCTAAATAAATATTAACTGCAAAAGGATGAGAATCTTGTATACATTGAAACAGATGATCTTTTCCTAAAATTTTAATCTATCTTCCATGTCCTGTTATCACCATCTCTCTCTTTAGATGTTTATAAATATTGACCAGTTTAGTTAGTATACAAGAGACAAGTGTGCATTAAACCACCAAGCGCAAGCTTTTAGAAAAATGTGCTAATTCACTGAAGCCCATGGCTTAAAACAGAAATCAAACATGTAATCAACATTCACTGTAAACTCACCTGTAAACCATATTTTACCCGTATTTGTTTTAATGCTTTTCTTCTGACTAACTCTCTCTCTTCTTTGCTAAGTGCTGGGCAGACTAAAAGGAAGAACACAAGACTGAATTAAACAATAATGTAACAATATTTTTAAACATTAAGATGGACAGAAATTTTGTTCTAACATTAATACACATACACAGATACCAAAAGAAAATGCATTATCATACATTGCAGATCTATTCCCAGTTGACAAGAAAATTGCAAGATTAAAACCATCTGAAGTAATTATTATGTCAATAAAGTAAAGAAATATTGTCAAAATATATCCAGTGATAACATGACTAACCAGATGATTCCTTTTTCGTATCCAGGCGAAGATGTGCTCTGACTTGGCCTGGCTCACAACCATCACAAGTATCGCTGCCAGGATGTATATGAAAAGAAAGTACCGTATCACCAATCTTCACTTCATCTCCATGCTCCAAGATGTAGGGATCACATTTTGTTTTGGGCTACAGCAAAAGAAAGTTTTGGCAGCCTTGTTGATTGGTTATTAACAAAGGGCAAGAACTGTAATACATGAATACTGCTAATACTTCAGTGATTCAGTTCGGCCTAATGAATCCAGGCAAAATCTTCAATTGGACATTTTAATCTAGCTACTGTAATTGGAATGGATTTTTCCTAATTTATAATGTAAAAAGCAAAGCGTTACAATTGGTCTTCTAAAACCAGAAGGAACTGAAGAAACAATTAATGTATGACAGAAACCTGTTGTTAGTGATGTATGATATTTAGAATGACCATGACTGTACTTCTCTTCAACATACATAAGCAGTATAACACCTTACAAGTACTCACCTGGAGAATCTGATTTCCATTAACAACCGTTCCATTCTGACTCCCTTGATCCACAAGAACATAATTTTGCAAATCGTGGTCAAAATATACTTCTGCATGGAACTGAAATAAAAGAATTTAATGAAATGTTTTCATTAAGTAAATATTTCACAGTTTTCACACTATTTTAAAGTAGTATTTCAGAGGGTATTTCGGGAACCTTTGAACAGAGCGGTTCTGGTACTGTGTGTCCACAGCCACATCATGCCATGCTTTATGACCTCAGCCACTTGACATGTAAATGAATGGGCTACAACAACATGAGCTAAAATATTTTATTAATAGCATAACTATTGTGAATATTAGTTAATTTTATTAAAAGGGATTCAATACTAAAAATGTACACCCTTTCAGTATGATACCTGTATTTTACTTTAAGAATTGCAAGAGGAAGAAATAAAGAATTTTAGCAGCGTTCTAACTTTTTCTTGTCCTTGTGGCATACATTCAAAAGATACATGAAGAACTGCACTTTTTTTTAAACCTGATCTAATTCTACAGCTTCACATGTTACACGAGCCTTCATAGCTGAAGCAAATGTACCAAGATGTGTACCTTAACACCTAGGACACAACAGTTCTGTCTATCAGCTGGTGTTCCTTTTATTGCCTTTCTGACATTAAGACTAACAATGTAATTAAAATGTTTTTGCACTAAGCACAGATAGAGTGGAGAAGACAGCACTCCATGCCAAACCACTTCGTATAACACACACATTACCTGTAAACTGACAAAAACATTACCTGTAAAAATGGCCAATAAGCAAAACAAAATATTAATTTCTGTAGCCCATTAAGGCTCCCACTAAAAGACAAGAGTCTAAAAACAATGACAGTTTTTAAGTAGACAAACAAAAATTCTTTTTGCTATAGTGGAGAAAAAATAGCTAGAAAAAAAAGTCTAGCTTTCCTAGGTTTTGAATTCAATAAGTTTAATCTTAAAGCAAGTGTGACACTGAAGTCACACTGCTGTTTGCATCAAGTTCCCAATCAGCAAAACGCTGCATGCTTTTCTACCTTCACAGAAATAAATGGAATCACATCTCACTCTAGAACTTCTCTTAAAAAAATTAACATAAGATTTGATAAAATTTAAAGCTTCATTCATATATTCATCCCCGTTCTATCAGACAAAAACAAGAGTTACCTTACTGACTCCAACTTCAGGAATCTGAAGTGTATGTCCAACATCTTTTTCTCTAGAAAGGCAAGTCAACACATAAATCATGACACAGCAGGAATATTTCTTATAAAGGCTTACAAAAGATGTTTCCCTTTGAGCTATCAAAGAGCTTTACAGATGTAAAGGTATTGTCTTGCAACATACGATGTACAGAGTTGCTTCACATGCCCTCATCCATCTACAAACTAAACAGCTGGGAATGTACACATGATAAAGCTGTACCTTTAGAAGTTTATCCAGAAATCTGGTATTTCTACCTGAAATTTTAATCTCCTACAAGTCTTGTAAATAACAGCCTGTGGACTCTGCATCATTCATGCTTTTCAGTGCATCTTGACATCAGTCTTTGAGGATAGAATTCAATTCTTAGTAGCATTAGGCAGGTAACACAAGCAATGGAAGACTAATCTGTATATATTTATCTGTCAAAACTACTGCAGTGGGAGGGAGAGGAAGGAATTAGTGTCTTCATTTCTCATATTAGTTAATAAATAAATAGTGCAGTTATTAAAAGATCTATATGCAAATTGCAAGCATTGTCCTTTTTTAAACTTCCAAAAAACGGTCCTAGGAAGCTCCAGTTGTAAGAGCAAATCAAAAGACATTTACCAGCACCAAACAAAAATAGTTGAAAAAAGGTGACGCTTTCAGTAAACACTGAGGAAGCCTCCATTACTAAATGCACTACTAAATTCAGCAGTTCTTTAATACTCACAAATAAATTTTTTTTTTTAATATTAAAACAAAAAGAATGCATACAGTTTACCACAAGACTAAACTTACTTTTTCAGGGTGATGAATTGACCTTATTGCAAAGCTGGACTCATCGCACATTCAAATTCCAAAGACACCTACTACACTTCCTTGAGATCCCAAATTTCTGAAATGTATTCTTACTTTTCTGAAAAATTCACTCTGTGGCCTAGAAATTATTCATCATCTAAGAAACAATGGTTTTCAAAAACTGACTTGAAACTACACTGCCATTAAGCCTTAGATAAATGATCAATTTCTCGTTACCTAACTAATTTCCATGGCTTGCTGAGCTACGTTAACTGCATATGCATGTGCTGTTAGGATAGCAGACATGATCTTATGTGACTTGACTTAAATCTTAGTGTGCGTTAATCACAGTACCCCAAAGGTGCTGCAGTATAGAACAAACGTGAACAGTAGGGATGAATAACACTGACTAGCTTATACAGCTTTCAAAGCCAGGGATAACTTGAGATATATATACAACAAATTCCACTCAATTTTACCTTCCAATTGTAGCAGGTTTCACAGCTGTGATAATATAAAGTGATCCAATTTGCAGTACTGGTGATCTTATTACAATTACTCTGATACAAGGAGGCCAAATCTTTTCTTCATCTAGAGTAACAAACAAAAATAAAAATCATTGCTACCAACAAATCGTAATTTTACTCCTATAGTCCATAAGTTTCAAACAACTGGTACACATTTGGCCATAAAACTTAAATCACAATTTGTCAAAATAATCTCATAAAAATCTTTCAAAAAAGGAAATTAAGCACATCTGAGAGAAAACTTTGATGTAACTACTGTTTAAAGGTCTTCTGCTTCCATACTAAATTATCACTCAGAAAGGTTTTCCTAGTTCTGATTTACATGTACAAACATGTATATTTACAGCAATGAAATATAAATAAATTCACAGAATTAACTAATACACTATACATTTATGGCCCATTAGTTATAACTGATTAGAGATACTGCCTGGTTCAACACAATTTTACTCTGAGTACTGAGAACACCTTTTTATTCATCAAATCATAATCCCAATGCATATAAACCTTTATACCTCATTTCTATGGCAGATGTTGCATTTTTACTAAGTTTTATTAGCACCGAGCACCAACAGAGATAAGGATAACAGATGAGATTACAAATGCACTTGCTCTTTGCCTCAGTATACATTAATTACATTTTAACAGCTATATGAATTTTGTTCGTGGATTTATATTTGTAGAAACAGCCTCCAATAAGCTGACATATGAACAGATGGGGTAAGTTGGGAAGACACCAGCTCACAAAGTATTAGGAGGAGAGAAACTGTTTCCAGTTTCTATTACTCTGGCATTGTTGCAGAGTTGATAATTAGAAAAATAGCAAAGGAAGAAAATTAATCTAAAAGTCTGAGTATAGCAAGCACACTTTGAATGGTATTAATCACTCAATCTGAGTAGACAAGTGAGTGAAGCAATAAAAGGAAGAGAAAGAAACTGCAACTGTTAACTGTGACCAGGAAAAAGACTGCAGCAAAAACTCCCATAGGTTGTATTTCATTCTGTGACCTGGATTATCCTTTGCATATTCAATGGCCCTTTTCCACTGGTTAATCTCTTTGTGAGACTATTCAGTTTTTGAGGAGATCTTGAAGACCTAAGATAACACTTTCTTTGATCCAAGAAAAGCATATGTTTTCCTTTCTATACTCACTTCTTACACAATACTGCTGAAATACATAGAAAGTAAGATTTGGGGTAGTACAGAGTATTCATTTTTTCATCACAGTGAATTTCACTTTTATACTGAATTCTACATGATGTTTATCAAAAGCACTAGAAATACTACATATATTAATTGAAGAGTTAATCCACAGAATTACCATGAGGACTGTACTAAATCTCTATTTTAGCAATACACTTTCACTTTTCCTGATACTGATCTGAACAAACCCCATTCTATCACCTAGTTTCTATGTAAGTATGTGTTGCACATTACACATGTAACAGCTTTGAAACAAGTATTACCGCTTAGTTCTGACCACAGCAAAAGGGGAGAGAATGAGAGTAAACATTAGTAATATATACACCTCAGTGCTTAATGCAAAATATCTGGAGCCGGACACTTATTTTACTGTTAAATATCCAAATTATTTTCTTGTTAATGAGTTCCTGAAAAAATACATTAATATTGTACATAAAAAACACAGTAATTCACCTTCATTTTCTGAGGTTTCTGAATCAGCAGTTTCTTCACTTGTTACTTCCTCCTCACTGCTATACGCTTCGCACTCAGAATCCATAATTTCACCTTCTTCTGGCTCACTTTCTGTATCTATGGTTTTACTGTCATCTGTGTATGCTGCAGTATCTGGTGTACTTTTCCTTGAATGTGAATTTATATTGTCTGTAGAAACTGCTTCTTTGGCTGTTAAACTGTTTCGTATGTTTATGTCCATTTTAGTCTTCTTTCTCACATTTGGAGATTCTTCTTCTTCAGTAGAACTTACTTGCTCAGTAGTGGAAAAGCAATTCAAATTGTTAGCAGATTTTTGCTCTTCTGTGTCCAAATCCTGGAGAAGATTTACAGAAGTGAAGCTTGAGGAATGCTACCTTCTTTACAGATTGAGTTATTCTAAACTCTATTACTAGCCTGAAATTAAAAGTTTCACTAGCAATTATTTTCACTAGGAACAGTTAGGAAATGACTTCAAAATTCAAAAAGGTTTAGTGCATGCAGACAATGGACACATTTCGGTAGAAATGTTTTCCACATCCTATTAGACATTACTAAGACCTTGTATTTGGGAAAGTGCAACTGTACTCCTCTTCTAACCTTTATTTATTCCTATTTTCTCACACAAAACTTCAAGATCCTTGTCCTTGCTTTCAAATTTGCAAAACACCATTTTGAATATTTTCCAGTTTTGCTTTTATGACTTCCACTTTTGTCCCTCTCTTACTTAATTCTTGCAACTAATTTTAAACATCTCCAGTTGATCTTTATCATATCTTCCTCCTGCTTCTGTCTGCTCATTTTTTCCACAGTGAGCCAAAACACTCAGAATGCCCACCAATGCTTGTCTAACGACCTACTCTTCCTCTCTTCAAAACTGTAACTTTGGCAAAGACATTCATTGAGATATTTTGTTCACTGTAACACTACAGATTGGTTTATTGTAGGTTCTTCCATCACACTACAGATTGGTTTATTGTAGGTTCTTCCATCACTACTTGATTGCATGAGCAGGAATGAGGGTAGGGGGATGGGGGGGGGGAAGAAAAAAAGCACACAACACACCATTCCTTGAACTGAAAAATTTGATAAAGACTTAAATTTTGACAGACTTTGGGAATGTAGTTCTCAGTTGACTAACCCTGACAATCATCTTAAAAAAAGAAAAAAAAAGAAATGACTTTAAAAGTTAAATAAAAATCCTCAGATTTTATTATTTTCCATCTTGAATTCAGAATGAACACATTCAATTGTCCTGAATTGTAGATAAATAATAATCAGCAGATAAATCAGAAGGTATCCCTGAGTGTAGAACATCTGACAATTTAAGATACATGAATTAATGCAAATATCAATTCTGCAGAAAATCTTAAATCATTCTCGTTTTACCAATATAAAAGGTGAATTTGATCAAAACTGTAAAAGCTCATCAGTGGCACAGCTTTAAGTCAAATACAAATTCCTCTCAGTTAGTAGTCAGAATACTGGATGGCACCATACAGTGTGCTTTTGAAACATTTTGAATAGGACAGTAGATTCTCTTCAGTAATCGGCAAATATTGAAAGGCCTCATGCAGCTTTAACTGAAGAACTATCAAACTGTGTCACTCAGGTATAGGGTTCCTCTACGATCAGTAGCTCTCCTCTATGAATACTACAAGTATTGTAACTACTAATAGATAGATACATAAGGCTACTGTCGAGGTTTAAGTGATGTAGTAACCTGGCCAAAAGGAAGACTGCACAGGTCATTTCTGTCAGATAAATAATATCCCACTAGAAGCCTTTCTGACAAACCGGATTATAGCTTTTACCAGTGATCTTTTCCAGTGTACTTCTCTTTGTCTGTAACTGTTATTTGGTAGTCATACCGAGCTGCCCTACAGTCCTGGATGTATTTCCCTCTGTAATACTGCAAGCTACAGAAATGTTATTAATCCAGTCTGGAGCCAGAGGATCCAAGTGGTCTGCTCAAATCACATGATTGTGGCAAAGCTGCAAGTGACTGACGCACTGACATCCAAGTGTAACACTCCAGCCACTCAGCTCTTTTTCCACAGTGGAGCAGGTGATATGATTTTTTTTTTTTTGGAGGGGGCAGGGGGCATGACACACTTTGGGTATTTTAAGTTACAAAATAAAATTGGGTCAATTGTTACAAAGCCTGGCTATTAAAAGATAGGCAATACTCTTTGTTCTGGGATGAAAGCAGCAATTTTAAAGTGTTCTTGTAAATGGATCAAAGACTATACATTATTCTGCCAATACGACCATTAAACCTGTTCTCACAGTTTCTGGATTTTAAGATAATCAACTCTTAAGAAAGCAAATAAGCTAAATATTCCTGTTATTTAAGTGTCGATATAAAGGTAATCTTCACATTCCCTATCTTCTGAAGAAACTGTATCCTTATACACCTTAAGCAAATAAGTCCAAATGACTCAGTATGTAAGTATAAAAAAAGCAAGTCAGCATGAGATGTAACAATTATTTGCCCATTTAATTAGAGCATGAAAAATTTACTGAAGTTATAAGAGTAAGCCTAGACAGTTGTATTTATACCAGTATGAACAATATCAGAATTATTACACTATTTCTCCTACTGAGATCAACTAGAACAAGCTTAGGACAGTATTGTCCACTGAAATTAAGTGAAACACACATAATGAATTAATTAGCTGAACAGCTGCACAATACAGCTCGTGTTTAAACATTAGAATCAGCAGGATGCAAATTCCTCAAAGCCATCAGCTTAGCCTTGATGCCAAAGTATCAATATGCTTTGTTCCATGGAAATCAAGAATGGAAGCTTGTTTCTGGTAAGGGTTTACAACAAGAGACTCATTTGCAAGTCCAGGATCTCAAAAACAAAGTTGTTTTGGGTACTTTTAGGTATGCTCCTGAAGTGTTCTAGATACAACAAATATGTTCAGAAATCCTTGTATAAGATTGAGGATTTTTAATGTTATTTTCCCAAAGAATATGGATTTTGCGCCTTTTATACTTTCACAGACCTTTATTAAAAATACCTACCTTGATGCTCTCCAAGTATTAAGCTTGGGGATGCTAAATGTATTCTCAAAGCATTTGAGGGTATCTTTACTTGTGCTGAGGAAGCCCTTTTCATTATATACAGCTTGTAGTACTAGTGCAGAATTTATGTAGCATGCATATGAGTCTAACTAAGGAAAAAGCAGCTAATAACTTCTCTCTGTACTGCCGCTGTTTAGAAAAAGGAAGCAGCAGTAAACAAAGTATGCAGTAAATATAACACTGAATGATCTAAGAAAAAAGAGCAATAGACCCCTGTGTGAGGATA
The DNA here is from genome assembly GCF_028389875.1 of Rhea pennata. Taxonomy (NCBI): domain Eukaryota; kingdom Metazoa; phylum Chordata; class Aves; order Rheiformes; family Rheidae; genus Rhea; species Rhea pennata. Next base: position 56,689,551 of record NC_084702.1, on the reverse strand, counting down.
TTTAACTCTTCTTCCCAAGCTCATGACACATCATGAAAACTATGCAAGTACATGCTCGTTTACAAACATGTTCTTACACCATAATACTAGATACATACTTTTCTTTGTATGCTGTTTTGCCTAACATATCTAAACAGATAGGCCACCCTAATAGCCTTATATTGGGCAGAGACTGCCTCTGCTTCATTCAGCTTTGAATTACTTTGTTTCTATTTAGTATCACCACACAACCTCCAGCTTTTCACTAACAAAGCATGAGTAAAGTTGAGAGGTGAGATGAATTATTATTCCACAATAAACTATTTCTTCATTGCAGGATGGCGTTAATAGTCCTACATTCCTGGTAAAGACACAGCCAAAGATGCAAGTGAAATATGGGGAGCAATCACCCCATTCACCGTAACAGGCTGCGGGCCACATGGCTGCAGCATAGTTTGGCATAAAAAGCCATGGGGTCCTAGCTGACAAGTTGAACACGGGCCAGCAACATCCCCCCCAACTCCTGGAAAGGTGGCCAACAGCATCCTGGGTCATATTTAGGAGAGCGTTGCCAGCAGGTTGAGGAAGATGCTCTTTCCTTCTACTCAGTACTAGTGAGACGTATCTGGAGCGCGACATCCAGTTATTCCAGAAACACACGGACTTACTGGCGTGAGTCCAGCGGAGGGCCATAACAATGATTAAGAGGCTGGATCATTTCTCATATGAGAAGGAGAGGTTGAGAGCGCCAAGATTGTTTAGCTTGGAGAAGAGAAGGCTCTTGTGGGGTGGTATTTAGGGTCTTACATAAAGTATAAGTATATACAGTGTCTTACGAGTATGTTTAAATATCCGAGGGGAGGGTGTAAAGAGGATGGGACCAGGTTCTTCTCAGCAGTGCACAGTGACAGGATGAGAGGCAATGAGCACAAACTGAAACACAGAAAATTCCACTTGAACTTAAGAAAACACTTCTTTACTGTGAGGATGGTTGAACTTTACAAGAGGATGCCCAGAAAGGCTGTGGAGTCTCTATCCTCGGAGATGCTCAAAACCAGACTGGACAATGCCCTGACTAGCTTGCTCTAGTCAACTCTGCTTTGAGCAAGGGGGCTGGCTGAGATGGTTCAACAGAGGTTCCTTCCAACCTCAATTATTTTATGATTCTGTGAAAAGGTTCATGACCAGCATGTCATTTTTATGTATCCCACAGAGTGGGAATCTTAAGAATTACAAATCATTGTCATATGACAGGAATTTACAGTTTTGCTTTATAAAGAACAGGTCACGAAGTACTCAAAGACTTCCTGAAGTGCAGACTGGCCTACTTACAATATATACACATGAATAATCATAATAACTGAAGTGTTTAAAAAAATGCTTAAACTACTTTGAATTTTTGTTATCTTGCTTTTCTGTGACAGAGCAAAACCAAATATTTTCTCCTTCAGAACACTTTCATATTTTTCTGTATTATGCCTGATCTACACGTATTTTCATGCAACTCTTCAGCATGTCTACATATTAGAACTTTAAAATTATTATTAAAGTAATTGGCTCAGCTCCAGCAAATGCATTGATTCAACTATATTGTTACCTAGCTCAAATGAATTTACACAAAATCTCTATATAAGCAACTCTATATATTCAGAGATATCAAGTCTGTTGCTTCTTGGTTTTGCTGGAAGTTTAGCAGATGATTTAACTGAATATAACACAGTTATTTAAATATTCTCACTGAAAGGGCCAAATGTTAGATCTTCTTACACTAAGTTTCTCCATTTGAAAAATTAATCTGAAACTAAGTATTTTACTAAAAAAATAAATTCTAAGAGTTTCAAATGGGTCCTTCACTTGTTTAACAACACTATTTTACAAGCACTCCAGTTACTGTCTTCTAGCCTACACAATACTGGAATTTGCAATGCCAAAAAAAAAAAAAAAAAAAAGATTAAGAGCTATAACAGAGTAAAACTCCTCTTCCCATATCATAAAGTAATTTTAATCAACTGGTAGGCAGTACTGAAATACAGCAAGCACAAATTTGCCTCATTTAAAGAAAATGTGAAGTGATTAGCCAAGACACTTGATATTACTACAGTGAGCTAAGTATCTTTTCCCAAATATTACAGAGTGCCATCAAAGTTTTCTTCAGATGTTTTACTCATACAGTATTTCAAATATATCTGAAACTACTTCTCAGATGAACTGATTTCAACCAAAAACCAGCAAAATGTTTAGTAATTCTTCTATGTAGGTAAGTATCTAAACATGAACTACCAGGTACTTCTTTTTCTTTTTTAATAAATATATCAAGGTTAAAGGTAAACATCCACAGACTAATGTGTTTGGTGTCTCAACTCTACCTTCACCAGAAGCTGCCAATCCAAAAGAAGAAATCTTCAGATTAGCCATGGTTTCTGTCAACTGACGTACCTAAAGATGGGATGAATATCAGCAAAAAGTGAACTACACGATTAAAAATAATAATTAAAAAAAAATCACTGCTTCAAGAGTTCCATGGGGAATAGTACTACAAAAGCCTAGTGTCTCTTAGAGAAGTACCTAGGATGCATCTACAATGAAAAAGATGACAGCAGAAGTGAATTTCCAGTAGCACATTAGAATAAAATTTATTAGACAATATTTTAAAAATAAATTGTTCACATCGACTTGTAAAGATCACTTATAATAAAGTCACTGATGCAGCCAGTAGGCTTCGACATAACAAATTTGTTATATTTCTAATAGTTACATTTATCAGTTTTGCTATTTATTTCTGAAAGTCCCAATCATGCAATTAGAGCTAAATAATCATCACCCTTGCACTCAGACTTTTCTTTAACTTGCATGAAAACCCTGAATCTAGTTATTAGCCCATAGATCGTACTATTATTTATGCCATGTTATGTAAACACTTTTAAAAAAGTCCCTTTCCATCGCTTTTTTCCCTTACCTTTTCCAGGTTAACATTTTAAAGGTTTTTCCTCTAGCAGCAGATAGTTGTTATAATTCTCTTCAAAAAATTTTGAAATATCACTACAAAAAGAAATTGGAACGAAACTAAAAATTCTAAAGCATCCAGTTGATCTCCCTTAAGTGAGTTGAATGTAGGCTATCTAATTTTACATCCTGTCAAATACAAACTGATTCTTTATTTAAGCAAGCATGTGAGCAGCACGCTTAGTTTCGTAATTCAAAATAAAACTATTTGTAATACAAAATATTGGTGATCGAAAATACTCCATCTTTAAGGAAAGCTTTCTTATAAGTCAGGAAAATTCTTTAGGAGATACTAAATGTGATTTCGCCTCCATTCTTTTTTACAGTTAAAAGTACATTCACTCTGTCAGAAGCTCACTAGTTCTTGTTTCGCAATTCAACCTGTTAAAAATACAATACTACTGCAACAGAATTCATTTTTCTTTTTCGATTCTCAGATTCACATTGCCTGACTTATTCCTGGGGAAAATATTTGCTATTTCTGCAGCATTAAGTATGCCAACATGCTATTAAAGGAAATCGTATACGTAGAATAGCTAAGCACATGAAATTCTTCACGATGGCTGCAAACTAAATTAAAAACAAACAAACAAACAACAAAAGAACAGCTGACCAGAAACAGAAGATTAACAGAGACTGGTCCACAATTATCTTTTTTAGATCAAAAACAGTGATTAACTTTGGTTTCAATATACAGATTTTTGGCAGAAACTGGACAGATACCAGAATCGTGTATGTTTATGTATTTTCTGTAAAAAAAAAAAAAAAAAAAAAAAGAAAAAAAAACCCACTCAGCTGCTAACTTTCCTTATTTTCTGTATTTGACATCTCTTGAATAACTCTGAACACGTATTAATACTTGTTTACTTGTAATATTGTAATCCCTTAGTTGAAAGAAAACCTGTTTAACAAATGTTCATGTACTTGAAGTTCTATATCTAAGTCTTTCTCCGCTTAGGATACATACTCTTACAAACCTGCCAGTTTTCATCCAGGAATAATAAAGTTCAGGAGGGTTATGACATATTCCCAGAATTAGATTCTAGTACTGCTTTATTCACCTCTGTTGGCAATACACAGAAAAAAAAAATCCAACGCCATTCTTGATTTTACTTCCTTTTTTACAGCTAGTAAAGGGGGGTAGGAGTAAATTTACTTTGGTCAAGAAATTAACTAGTGTTTGGAGTCACTTTTCAGGTTAAAAGTGAGTTTTAAAATAAGTAACCCACCGGGAAAAACAATAATGAAATATTTAACTTTCAAAATAACTATAGGAACTTTAATGAAAAAAATCAATATTCAGAGATAGCTTACATATTAACTTTATAATATTTTTTTGTCAAACATGGAAGAGGGACCAAAAGGAAAAGAGAAAACAGCTGGGCGTAGGTATGTTTCAATATATAATACTTTGACCATAAAATACTATGAAGAAAGAACTTTCATTTTTATCTCTGAATACATTTAAGTGATAAAATAACCAGTATGAACTAATCAACACCTTTAACAATACCAGACAGAACTGGACAACAATATTGCCAAGAAATACCATACATCTATAAATTGCATTGTGTAGTTAAACTATTTTTCAGTTTTATAACTAAAAAATCCTTCACATCAAGGTACTATCTTAGCTTTTACTCTATTGTAACTTGTTTTTAAACAAATGCATTTCTTAATGATAACAACTCTGAAAATAATGTGCTTTCACCCAATTGCATGATGCAAACAAAAAGCTTTGTTTCTTTCTGAATCTAACACTACATCTACTGAAAAGTGCACTGACAAAAAGGCTTTCTATCCTTTTCAAGTTTTAAATTGGAGAGTAATTATTTTTCTTTTTTCTTCCCCCAAAACTGAAGGCGGCCTTGTTTCTTACTAAGACACCATCATTCATTTACTGTTTACAGATGCACAAGTCTGTGCCATAAGATTTATTTTGATTGTTTTTCCTGTGATCTTGCTGGTCAAACGAATTAATTCACAAATAAAGCAAAATACTCAATTCACCATCAATAAAACACATTGCAAGAAGTGGATGTTTACCTCCTACCTTGTGATAGTGCAAACTTCACATGAAAGACCTAATTTGCTAACAAAACCACTTGCATAAGAATGTTTTATTAATATAAAATGAGCTCAAGAAGGGTAGCTATTTGCAGTACCATCAGTCGCTATAAGTAGAAGGTGACAGGATTCCAGAAAGTACCCAGCGTTAATTGCTAGGTCAAAGCAACGCAACAGAGCTTCTCTAAATACGCTTTTAGATTTAGGTCAATATGTAACAGTTCATCACAGAACTAAATTTAAATGGCTTACTATTTGTACCATAAGACAAAGGCTTGTTCATACAACTTTTCCATTTTGTAGCCCAACAGAAAATGAATTAAATTCTGTACTTGCAATGCCTTTTTTTTTTTTTTTTTTTTTAGAGTGGCAGAAAAATTTAATACTTGCACACAGCAAGTATTACACTAGGTACAGAACGCAAACGCTGGTAAAACCCCCAGCTTCAGCCTCATTAGTTCCCTCGCACAAGTCTAAAGGATTGTTGTACTCAGTTGCTGCCGAGTATCCACCTCAAGCTTTCAAAAAGGAATGGACCACTTCAAGTGATCTCAGAGTAGAAATTCCCGTATCAGCTACGAACTGATTCACTATGGATTTAACGAACAATTATCTCTATCCACATAACTTTCCTTCACCAGTTCTTTATATAAAGTTTCCATTTTTAAAAAAATCTTTCAGGAGGCTTAACTCTCTAAATGAATTTTTTGGAACTCTGCACTGATGATGTGCAACTATTGGGTAAGAATACTTTTACACCAACATAATTATTTCAGATTTCAACCAGTTAGCTTGGCTAAGGCCTACACAGTGAAATCATGCGATAGTTAACCAAGTAGCTTTAGAAATGCAAGCTAAGGAACCCTGCAAACTAAAGAAGCCAACACATTCAATTAACTCTTGAGCAATAAAATAGATTTGCAGAAGAGCACCAGATGTATTTGATTCAACATTGATAACGTTCATCAAGAAAATACTTCTTGAATCTTAATAGGTGTGCAACAATAGAAATGTCAGTGCTTAGGAGTAAGTGACTTGAAAAATATTGCTCACTGATTATTTAATATATGGTATACTTTCTTAGCAATTAGAAGACAACAAACAGGAAGGTACTATATTTTTTGTAACTTATAATACAAGTTAACTACAATGGGCATTTTTTTGTTAAAATGTACTGTAAACTCACATTATGGACAACAAAATGTCTTAAAATATAAATAGAAAGGAATTAAAATTTCATACACATTTCATCAATCCCAAAGATGGAAAGATACAGTAAAACATCAATGGAATGAGCTTTGGAATACAGAGTCACAAAGAAGTTGTTAAAAAAAAAAAAAAAAAAAAACTTATTTTTTCTATTCAACAAACAAAAAAAATCACAACATTAAGGTAACACTGAGTTGCTGGCACAAAACCAGTTATATTTAAAACTTAAGTCCAGATGCTAGCATAATTCACCCCAATGTGCTTACACTGGAATGAATGATAATGAAACTAATAGCTAAAGTTCTATACGGGAATATTTTAATAAAATCATACTGAAAAAGTAACAGAATCCAAACCTAAAATAACTTTCCCATTGAATAATTAAGAACATTATTTTAACGATTTTGTGTTAGGATTTGATCTTAACTATCTTTCAGTAGTCTGTCATATATAGTTCAAAGACATTTGAATCTTTCAGAACATAACCATATATCCACTAAAAAAAAAAAATCCAAAGCCACAAGAACCCCAATAAAGCTTAATTTGCATCAGGAAAAAATAGGTTGTGCATTTCATATCTTTCAGTTCTACAGTTACCTTATACTCATTTGAGGCAATCCGCTCTGGATCTTTTCTCTTCTTTTTGCCTTTTTTATCCTTGACATGCTGAGTACCAGAAGCCTGATAAGACTGCAGATCCACTCGTGAATGAAACTGATATCGGCCACTTTCCACATCACAATAGTAATAAATTCCAGTTGCTGGATCATAATACAGTTGATTTTCCTTTAGAAGAAAATCAAAGCACAATACTATCATTATTTGATGAATACAATGCTAAATAAGTGAATTGTTTAATGAAGCACCCAGTTAACCACACATACTAAGTTTTAAAAAATAATTGAGGATTGAAAAAATAATCAAGGAAAAAATTGAGAATATTTCCTGTAATTCAGAACAAGCACTGAACAAGAAAACTTACTTTATTCTTTTAATTGTATTATAAGTTGAAATATTTATCTCCAGTCACACACACATTTACATACCTAACTACAGCCACAAATAATATAATCACTTTGATATCATTTTCAGGACTTAAAGTAACAAAAAAAATAAAAGTACAAAAATATCCTTCCAAGTAAAATAATTCCTCCTATTTTCTTAAGTCAACTAACGAGGCACACTTATAGCCGCAGATGGCTCCTGTGCAAATGAGGTCAACTGACATCAACTTTAAACCCCCAAACTTGTGGCTATTCAGAATAGACTGAGCATTTCCCTTTGAAACACCATGTAGTGGGAATAAAGACGAAGTAGTAATGCTTCAAAGTCCATGTGAAGTTGTTCTCAACTTTTAGTCTACCTGACTTCTTTTGGAAGCACTAGATATAATTGTTTTAAGCTGTATGTAGTACAGCAAACATACAAGTTTTGTTTTTCAGCAGAGTAGTTCCACTAGGTTTTATGACAGTGCATGTATATACACATATATCTCTAATTATCTGTATAAACATACACATATATCTCTATACTGATATATACACTTACATATAGTGTTCATAGGACAAAAAGAAAACAAATTTCAGCAATACGTTTTTCATAAGACAGCAATTAATCATTACAGAATATGGATCCACTATCTGACATCTTTATTTTTATACACGTATTTTCTTTCCTATAACAAGCAACTAGGTTGTAATAGCACTTGTCAGTCATTTCTTGTATTTTCTCTCAATATTTTTTTCACTGTGGAGAAGTCATTGACACAGGCTCAGCAATTTGTCTTGTTCAAAATTAGTCGTATCTTTTTAGCTCAAGCTCTTTATTTTGAGAACATTATATAGAAACTTTATTTTAAATAATATACCGCATAAAATTCAAAATCTTTTACAAGAACGCTAATTTAAAAATCTAGAAGACATCACAAAAAAAAAATGATGAAAGCTTACATTTATTTCTTAGCCTGATGTTTTTAATTCAACCTAAATAATTTACCAACTCTAATTAACAAGCTTTCATTATTTCATTAAGATACTCTTCGAAATATAAAATCAGCTTGGATCTTACTTCTCTTTTCATATCAATTTTTATTACTTTGACTTTCGCAATAGAGGAAAACTGCTACAGATTTTGACCAAGATATTTACCGAATTATAGTAGAATCCAGTGCTATGGTCGTAATACAATCCTGTGTTCTCATCGTAAATAAATCCAGTTTGTGAAACAGCAGCTTCTGCAGCAGCTCTCAAGCTCTCCGCCAATGAGCCCTCTGGCACTGAAGTACCATCTGTTTCCTAAGACCAAAAAGTAAGAAATTAAATTTTCTTCCACAAAGGACATACCAAAAGGTTTAAACCAACAAGTTTTTAGAATGTTCTATTTTAAAGAGAATAAATTAGTGCTCTATGGTTTTAGATTGTTTCAGGGAAATATTAGAAGGAAGGTTAACTCTAGCTGTCATTTGCTGAAAAACTCCCACTGATTTCAGTGGGACCAAGATGTCATCCTATGCCTTTCATTTTCAAAAGTAGTTCATGTCAAAACTAAATACAGTTTATTTCATTAAATTTCTAAAATAATTTTCCAGCTTCAGTTCTATTTTAGTTGCTGTAAGCTAAACTGCAAAAAAGCCAAGTAAGATGAACTAAGGAGAAAGCTGAATAGCAGAAAACCTTCTGCTTGTACCTTGCTCTTTTATATGAATGGAAGCAAACAAAACCATAAGAAAGTAAGATTCAGTACGGCCATATTAAGCATAAACTGTTAAAAGCACATCATGCTTTCACTGCTTCTAATATAATAGTATAATCTACGTTTTCTTAAGAACATGGAGAATGCTTATACATAACTAAGTTTTAATGCTATCTGTGATTCTGTGTCATTCTAAGCCATATAAAAATTCATCCACGTACTATATGAAAACTGTTTTTACCAACAGCTTAAAAGACTAACGAACACGTTATAAATCTGAGTATAGAAACCTGAATTAGAGGCAAGTTATTTATGCAACCTCACATGCAACTGTGGCTTCCGATAGAAAATTAATGGATTGAACGTAACTATTAATGTATTAAAATATCTACGTAATGCCCATTAACATTTATTCATACTTTAAAAGTATGCTTAACAGAAAGGAATCAAATTTTATTCCACACATATGAATGTCATTGTTTTAACCTCACTGCTGCTAAAATAACATAGTCAAAGATGGAGAGACTGAAGGAATGAAAATAAATAAGGGTTTGAGGTTTTTGGTGGGTTTTTTTGTTGGTTTGTTTTTTTGGGGGGAGTGAAGAGTGTCACAGCCTATCCAAGTTCTGCAGTCTTTAGCATGGACAGATGCTAATCATAGCCCTCTTACACCACACATCCTCATACAATTACTCTTTTCTACCTTTAAATAAAAGGCCAATGACAGTATTTGATATTGACAAAAATGTTCTTAAGTATATTTTCATTATTTGCACACATTTACAACTCTAGAACTGATTTTACCATCAGAACATGTTATAAAGAAAACTGATTTGTAAAGCACAAAGGAATATGCTTGTCTGCAAATATTAGCATGAAACAATCACAAAAAAATCGTTTCCACATAATGACATCAAAACCAAAAATAAAGTGAGAAATATTAATAAAGTAGTGATTTTAAAATTTGTAAAACCCCAAATAGTTCTATGACCTGTGAATTCTGGATGAAGTTTTCCTCCTTTCCACATTCAGCAGCTTCAGTGCTATCCACCTCTAAAGGAATATTACCAGCTGCCTGTGATTCTTCTGTCAAATTATGCTCAGTGCCTTCAGTCCCATGACTGTGCTGTCCTGATAGTTCAGATACACAATCTTGAGCGTCAGTGTTGTAATAATTTTCATAGTAGTAGTAATCTGCAGGAAAAAAAAAGTTGAAGTTAAATAAACTAGCAAAGCAGTATTTCACACAAGGCAATTTAAAGATCCTAAAACTTTATCTCAAAACGTATAGGTGTAAGCTGTCTAACCAAAAAATCAATTACTAGGTAGTGTCACCAATTTGTATTTATTTTACTCTCACTGAACAAATGAAGTCTTGCTTTAAACGGACTTCAAGAATTGGTAAAACACACATACACGTAACTCCTTTTTTCCTCCCCCCCGCTGAAGAACTTAAAAACTAATACTTACAGAACAGAATTCCAGTGCACTAGGACACTACACAAACAAGTAAAGAAACTGTTGCAGGGAATTGTCACATGAAAGTGTCACAATCCTGGAAAATTATAGCCTTTGAGTTACACAGAACAAGCAAAATAAACAAAAGAATGAATTGGAAGAGCAAACAAATTAAAACTATGAAAGTTTTAATTTATGGTCAAAGAGACCATGCATCAAAGAATGCTATCAGATTATTATGGCCCAATTCTGTTATGGTCCATGCTGGTTTATCATGTTTTCCACACACTTCTCAAATTTCTTTCAGAAGCCTAAGTTTCAGTTCAACACTGGCCAAATCAAAGCCAGTCAGTAAAATGCACAAATTTCATCTGCAAAAGTTAGTCTGAAAACACTTTTCCAGACTGTGCAGGATATCACATAAGCATAAACAGAGAAAGAGCAGAGGCTTCAAAGAAAAGACCTAAGCCTACACTATTGGTGGAACAAATACAACAGCCACTCACGTAACAGTGAGTACTTGATATGACAGAAGCTCTAGAACATACAGCTTGGGTGAACAGGAAATAGTTCGAAAGACTGTATAAGGTTACCGAGTTTGATGCAGCTAAGGATACTGAATTGAAATGTATTTTATATTAAAGAACAAAACCAAAAAATACACCAGTTAATGTCACTGTTCTAGACACCTATTCAAACAATTACCACTCTCTACCTGTTTGTGACCATGCAGCATAGTCATCTGTCTGTACTTCCACGCTAGATGTTTCTTTTTCCTTCTTCTTCCCATTATGGGCTTCCTTAGTGAGCTCTTCAACCTGAGAGAAAAAGAGCACGTTACAAACACAAAAGAAAGTTCTAGTGGTTTGTGTCAGTGAAAAATACTATTCTGTTTTATTTTCCACAATTCAGACAAGAGATAGTTGCATCATAGCTATTCCAGTTGATCTCTGTTTTGCAGGAGACAGTTTTCCACACAAATGTTTAACATAATAACAAACATAACTTCTACTTAAAAAAGTAAAGGCAATGACTTTAAAGGCAAATGCTTGGGAGAAAGCCTAACCCAAGTCATCTTTAAAGCAGCCAACTTGCAGAGCTGAACTTCATGCAGTAACCACTGTTACACAGTGGCAAACTGCGACATTCAAAGCACGTGGCAGCAGTTTTGACAAGACCAAAAAAGAATTAGACGACTTCCCTATTTCGCCACAAGCATCCGTGGGGCATGGGGCTTCCCCGTTTGCTTTACCTCTCCTCATTTCTCGAGCTACTTTCCTTCTGCTAACGGCACTCTTCCCGAGACACCAACCGCCTGGCTCTGAAAACGGCACCACGCTCCGCGCCACAGGCCCGGCCGGGCTGCTAGAGCCAAGCGGGAGGCACCGGGACAAGCCAGTCCCTGCCAGCCGCACTCGCGCAGCCGCCGGCGCAGGAGCGCGGCCCGCCCGGCGAGGGGACGCAGGGGACGGCGGAGGGGGCCCGGCCGGCCGGGGGCTCGCAGGGCGGCGGGAGCGGGGACCGACCTGTCTCCTCAGCGCCTCGCCGCCGTCCCGCGCCTCGCGGTAGAGGCGCTCGGTGCGGCGGAGCCGGCGCTGCGCCCGCTCCAGCTGCCCGCGGCAGGAGCCCAGCTCCGCCTCCAGCGCCGCCACCCGGTCGCGCAGGGCCCGCAGCTCCGCGCCGGGCGGGGAGGCCATGCCGGCCGCTCCTCAGCGCCCGCTCCCCAGCCGCCGCCCGGCGCACAGGACAAAGCGGCGGCCGCGGCCCCGCCCGCCGGCCCCAGCCATGGCGTCCCGGCCGCGCGCGAGGGCAGCAACAGCAGCGGCAGCCGCGCGCGCGCGCGGGCTGGGCTGGGCTCGGCTCGGCGACAGCTCCCGCCAAGCGACGGCACCTGCCCGCGGGGCGGGAAAGCGGCGCAACCCGGAAGAGGCCCCCGGCAGCAGGAAGTGGCGTCACGGCGGCGAGCGAGACGCGCAGGCGCCTGGCGCCTGCCGTGGTTGCTAGGCGACGCCTGAGCGACCCTGCGAGGGGGCGTGGCCTGCGGGGGGGTGGGGCGGTGTAGAAACGTCTAGTACGTGCGGTCGCTGTTGTCGCGGCTGGGGAGGGGGCGCGTGGGAGCCGCTGTGGAGAGCGACAGTCAAAGGGAGAAACCTTGAAGTAAAACTCACACGTATTTAGCTGGTTGCCCCTGAGGCGCCGTGGGGGCCCCATCCCAGGGCAGCAGTTACTTGGTTCTGGGTGGCCTCCAGGAGAAATTGAGGTGTTAAAGCGTGCCTGAAGCCGCCGCACGGCTGAAAGCGTCCGAGATCGTTGAGCAGCTTTAACCCAGCGCCTGCCTTCGATCCGAACCCGGGGTGCTTGTGTTTGCCTTTCCCACAATTGCGCTGCTGGGGTCCGTGGTGGCCTAGCCAAAGACCCTGTCTGGATGCAGTGCAGTGCGCGCTGTTAGTCCAGCCTTGTGCAAAGTACTGCGTCTTTTTTACGTCCAAGTTTTCTTGGCGATTTCTCAGTCTATACAGTGAGAAACTATTTTGCATCCTGGGGACCCAGCCCTCCTAGCTGGTGTATCCCTAACCATGCAGTAGTCTGCAGAGGGAGTATTCATGCACTCTACTTTCTGAAGTAATGTACTGGTTCCTTTTTTACACCAGATGCAGCTTTGTTAATCTTGGCCTTTCCTTGATTGCTGCTTTTTGTACAGTTGAGAGATTCTCCAAGAGGATGACAGCTTCTGAGCTTGCAGTGTGTAATGATGCAGCCCCCAAAACTGTAGCCACACTTCTGTTTCCTGTTTCTCAGTTGTTGGAAAAAACGGGGCATTTCTTTCCCTCTCAAGTTTTGTTCTCAGCACTCAAAGTAGTGATTATTTTTGCCACTGCCGTTTGTCCAGGTGCTTCTAGGATGTTTCCAGTTTGTTTGACATATGCTGTTGCATATTAAGGCTTGATAGCAACCGAGACTACAAAAAATTTTGGGTTAGACCTCACTCCAACATGAGCAAACTTGAATCTTGTATATCTTTTGTGGAGAGCAGGTAACACAACACTTTTAGTTTATGAATTAGAAACGGATGTAGTGCTATCTTTATTAACTTGCTTCCTGCAGCTGCTGAAAAATGACTCCTATTCAACAAATAATAAGCCCAAAAGCATGCAAGCTGGAACATCACTGTGTGTTGCAGTGTTATTTTAACATGAACCCTACTTTCTGCTGCAAAGGCAGCTGGGTCATGTGCCTGTGCATAGCTCATTAAGTACCATTCTGACCAGAAACTGCCAGAATCCAATGCATGAACTCCAGAGAGTGACCTACAAAAGCAGACAAGAGGCAAATCTGCAGCTGTTTGTATCCTAACTGAAAGAGAATAGTCAGAAAATATATGTCATTTTCCTGCTTTAAAACGTTTTTGTACAAAAGGATAAAGCCCCAGTGTGGACAGTGGGTCCTAAGAGATGTTAAAATCAAAAGTATTGTTTCAGACTTCAGTTTTGCTCCTCTATAGTGTCTCACTGGGAAGGTATGCTTTGCCAGCTGAGAATTAATGTATTGACTGTATCAATACCTGCTTCATTTCCAGTAATTCTTTTGTGCATATCCAGATGTTTTAACTTAATGCATATACATAAACAAGAGAGCTGAGCTGGAGGAAAATACCTTCCAACAGTGTAGAGATTTCATCTGCTCCTTTGTACAGGACTGCATTCAGTGCATGAATTGCATTACCTTTTTATTAAAAAATCTGTCTAATGATGGGTCTAGGAGCTGCAAGTTGTAAACTTCATTTTAAATATAATGGGTCATAAAGTTTGAGCAGGCAAAAACAACAAAAAAAGATGCCAGCATTTAAAACAGTGTGTGCTCCTAATGGTTTGCAGCAGCTGAAAGTTGAGGGGGTGGAAGAGAGCCATAAATCCCTGCTAGAGGGGGGAAACATATTCAGCTGCCTTGGCTGTTACTGCAAACTGTTTTTCTACCACGTTTTTTCTACCATGTCCTGCTGTCAGGTAGCGGCAGAAGGGAACAGTGGGAGACAAGGTGGAGGAATGGGATATGCAGAGTATAATTTCCATCCATGTGCAGTGTGGTCAAGTTTGAAGGAGGAGGTGGTGGCAGCTGTCACCACAGTCAGCTGACTGCCGGACAGACATGTTACTTGGTGAATGGTTCAGACACAGGCCTATGGCCTCTGCTCTTCTCTGACTTTGTGATAAAGCCTGGTCTGTCAAAGTCTGGTGTGCCACACCATGGCCACTGAACCTGCCCCTCTGCTGCCCATGGTCTCACTTGATCTGGTGTGGGCTGGTGAACTACCGTCACAGCTGCCCTGTCCACACTCATTGCTCTGCTGAGGTGGTGTAGTCATGCTTGCAAGTGTAGGCAGGGCCGAGTCTGACTCCAGCACCTTCCATATGAAAGGGAGGGGAGAATTTCAGACACAGGGGCCTTTGCAGCAGTGGAAGGAGGGTAAAATGACCTGTGGGAAGCATGGGCAACATGACCCTCAAGCACAGATGGTCTGACTGAGGGAGGATACCCAGGACAGCATTCCTCTCAAACAGCTCTCGCCAGTCCAAAGCCTGTTAAAAAGAAAACAGCACTGTGCACGCCACAGGAGTGGGCGACAGGCACCCACAGCCAGCAGGGAGGACGCGGAGGGGGAAGCAGGGTGAGGACACAGAGCTCTAACACTGCCTGCTCTTTCATGACAAAGAGCTGCCACTAGCCCAGCACGCCTGGCCTCTGGGGTTGCTCTCCATGCTCTCTCCTTCCCCTTTCCAGAGGAGGATGTGGTCCTCACCTGCAGTTGTTTTCAGGTTCCTGTTTTTCCTGAGGGGTAGCGCAGGGAGTTGATACTGGTTCTTATGTTCTTCTGACCATTCTCATGTGACAAATTCACCCCATGTTGACAGGAGCCGAGTGCCCTAACCTGCTACAACTTAAATGCAGCTGCTTGGGGAGCCACGTGCTGGCCTCTGCCAGCCTGCAGGGTGTCAGGGTCTCAGCAGCAGGCACATCTGTCTAGCTGAGCACAAGGTGGTCAGCACTTGGGACAGAAAGGGTGCCGGGATGCTGAAGCTGTGCTGGTAACATGAGATGAGATGCATGAGGATGCTGCTATCTCACAAGAAAGGTTTCAGCAGGACCAGACCCTCAGCTCCTGTATGCGCAGCTTGGCTTTGTTGATCACCAAGTTCTGGTGAGGAAAAAGGCAGAGGAGGACTTGAAGCTGTCTTTCCATCACAGTCTCCATGGTCTGGTCACATTGCAGTCTTACATCAGCAAATCATTAAGACCTTTCAATCCTACTCTGCCATGAGTTATAAAAATGGACCTGCTTGGCCCGTTCTCTCTGTCTGCTACTGCACTCTTTGTACAGCCTGCCTTTGCCAATGAGCCATGGGCTCCCCGTTGTCCCTTTCAGCACACTTGCAGCTCAGTGGCTTTTTTTTAGTTTTCTCTCTCTCCATATGACTGTTCACTCCTACAGATACAGCCTGCTTGCCCACAGTGTCTGTCGCTTTATGTATAGCATTGAATTAGCTTAGCTGACTGCCCCCCGTGCTGCTATGAGATGAGGAAAATGAGGAAGTCCCAGAAGAGAAATGTCTCTTTGTAATTTTGTTTGGTGTTTCAGTAAAGGGTTTTGTGCACAGTGTTCAAGAGCAGCACTTCTTTAAACCTCTTTTTGACAGAGGCAATTGCTTTGTCAAGCATCTGAGATGTTAAGGCTTCTGTGGGTGTGATATCCACATTTATGCTGAATTCTTCCTCAGCCAGGTCCTCTCACAATTTAAACATGAGCCACTCTCAGGAGTGGTTACAAATGCTACCTGCTAAAAAAAGTGAGCTTAATCATAGAGAGTTTCATTTTCATGTGATCTGTAGGCTTGGTACTTAATATCCCAGATCCTTGTACAACTTCTCCAAATGTGTTGCTGGAGCCAGCCTGCTGTATAGCAGGATTTTGGGGGGCAGACCTCTGGCTGCTCCCTTCTCTTTCTGGGGTTCTCAGGAAATACTGATGATGGACCTGACTACTGCTTGCTTCTAGTCCAGCAACAACAAGAGGTTCTTCTTTACCAATTGTGTTTCTCTCTCTGTAAGGCTAAAATGGAAAAGGAAAATAACTTTTACCACTAGATGGCATTTAAGGATTGTTTTTCAGAATGGAAACCATAGCCCTGAAAACTGCCTAAACCAGGTTGGATTTCTAACCTTCTTTTCTTCCTCTCCTCACACAGTCTGGCTTGGGCACACATCCAGGTTACCAATACCATAGAAACAGGGTTATAAAGTTCACCTGAAGGAGTTGTGGAAGCCTGCCTTACACTCCTTGTCCTAAGCATAGCTTTCTTAAAGAGCTGGGCATAGCAGTGCGTGCAAAAATAGTAAATCCTGATTTTGTCCAATCAACTGGTGGTATTGGAGGCAGCACTGAAAGTGGCTTGTTGCTGTTCCTTGAGACAATCTGATCTAAGGGCTGCTAGCACAGTGCCAGGCTCAGTAGTAATTGGTACCCTGGAGAGATGAGTCCCTTGTGTCTAAGGGAAAGTCTGCTTCTTTGTAACCTTTTCAGGAGCCACTGCTGCTGGGAGATGCCTGAATCTCTAATACAGTAGGTGACCAAACACTTTAACACAGGCACTAAATTCACCAGAGCTCGAATGCTCCTCTCTGAGCTTGTTGTTGGTGCTGTCAGCTGCAAAAGGAATAAATATGGGTGCTGCCTTCTTGCTATCCAAGTTGCAGCATCACCTGTGTTTTCTCAGTATAGCCTGAGCAGCTTATCTCAAACAGCACATGCACATGCAAAGCCGTGGCTAGGAGTCACCAGCCACCACAGGCAGGTAGATGCAGGTCACAGGGACAGCCCCAGCCTGAACTCCTGGCCTGAGGTGCTCACTCTGATCCTATGTTTTGTGAATGGTTTGTTCCATTTTGTTACAGTAGCATAAAGCTGCCAAACTACTGATGCCTTCACTTAGCAGTTACAAATAAACTCTGGCAACTTCTCTCAGTTGCAAAGGCAAAAGCAGATTAATGCAGGCAAGTGTCATGCTGCTAAATTACAGAATCACAGAATGGTTGAGGTTGGAAGGGAGCTCTGGAGATCAACCCCCCACCCCCGCTCAATCAGAGTCACCTAGAGCATGTTGAACAGGATCACCTTCAGGTGGGTTTTGAATATATCTAGAGAAGGAGACTCCACAACCTCTCTGGAAAACCTGTTCCAGTGCTCTATCACCCTCACAGTACAGTTTTTCCTCATGTTTAGGTGGAACATCCTGTGTTTCAGTTTGTGCCCATTACCTCTTGTCCTGTTGCCTGGCACCGCTGAAAAGTCTGGCTCCATCCTCTCAACACCCTGCTTAAACCTATGTTGTTCTCCTCTGAAGAGGACAGTATCAGGGGTTCACACAGGAGATCCCAGAATGAAGAATACCCTCTGCTAACTAAGTCAAAGTTGTTGCAGCTATCCCTCTCCAAGATGTTAGTCTGCCCTGAAGACATGGCCACTGGCATGACTACTATGGTGGATTTGCTTACTTTTGGCATGCTACCCTCTATCTGTGGAGCAACAAGAGAATTTTTTCTTTCCCTTCTAGGGGTAATACATTACAGTATCCATTGCCTGTGGTATGTTTGTACCCAGAGAAGATGCCTTTCCATGCTGTTCTTCTCAGGTACCCATGTGCACAGTCCCACTTCCACACTCTCCCTCTGCATTTCTGCAGCATTTCTGCCGACACTCATCCTGCTCTAGAGATCAGCAGCCTCCTGCTTGCCTCTCTTTGGCAAGCCTTAAACTAACAAGCAGTGGGGAAACTACATAGATACATGCTGTTTGCCTGTACACAGGGTCTTTCTCTGCTGGACCATGCACCAGAAATCAAGATAACTGTGGTTGATGCAGAAGGAGAAACCAACACAAAGGGCCATTACCAAGATAGGTGGCTCAAAGCGAAAAGCCTGCCTGTAAGAGTCATTTATCAGGCATTACCTGGAGGAGAAAGCATACCCGTCTCTCCCCCGATGCAGGTCACCCTGTGAGAACACACAGCTGTTGCAAATATTTGTTTCTGTGATAGTGTATATATTACCTACATAAGCTGCAGTCTCCTCACTTCACATATAATCTACAGGTTATACCATTTTTAAGTCTTTGTTTTAATGAAAAATCAAAATGACAGAAATAATGGGCAGTTTACAATGTATGGGCAAGTATGTACTTCTGACACAAATTGTGAACAATTACAATTAAAAGGCTCTCTTCAAATGATTTTTTTTCTCACAGGTGCAGTCCTTTTAAAACAAATTGCATCACTGTGGCAATAAAACTAGAAACAGTGTGGTGAGGGGAGATAGAAGTGAATGATTAGAAACTCCTTATCACCAGGTTAATTAAACTGGCAGCTTTGCTTAGCTGACTTGTATTTAATAAGAAATTTTATAGGTGTATTATCAGTTAGCTAAAAAATATCTGGGAATAGTGATCAGGAAATTGCTACAGTAATTAAAAACCATGGAGAGTTACATGGAGTATGTAATTATTCATATTACCATGTATTAAGTTGACACTGTAATTAAGAGCAAATCAGGTCCTGTTTTAATAAACTATACTATGTGAATTGCATGATTTTCAGATCCTGGAAGCCTGCTGCATTAAAATAACCTCAGTAATTTTACTATGTGAATAAGAATCAAACTGGATTTAATCTAGTTAAAACAAAACCCAATTATTTTTTAATTGTTATTTTCAGTTATGAGAGACTAAAATGAGATTCCAGTGAAACCCATTATGTCTAGGCAGTCAGTAATTTCAATATGAAGCCACATTTAATTTCTACATTTCTTAGGTCTGTAACATAGGAAATATCTGATTTTTATCCAGTATATACTTTTTTTCTTTGGCAAAAATTACTGTCTTTTCTGTTTTTGGATTAAGCAACATTTAGGACTGCAAGTTTTTAGCTCTTTATCTTCCTCAGCAGTCTCTTGCGTCTGCTTCATTCTGCACATCCAGAACAGCCTCAGTCTCTTTGGAAAGCAACAAAAGTTTTGTCAAATAAGCAATGTTCAACACGATATCCTGTTCCCAATTATGGCCCTATGATTCTCTTGTGGTTTCTCCTCTTGGGGCTGATATATCCTGGAAGAGAACATTCAGGCTGCAGTTTATCAACCCAGTCTTCCCCATGAAATGAAATTTTTTGGTGTAAACTTTAAATAGGTATTTTTCTCTTTCAGGGACTTGTATCTACCTTAACTAGAGCTGTATTTGTACATGTCAGATACACATTTGAATCTAAGAGGTTAGTGTTGTTATTATGCATAATGCATTTTTTGAATCATTTTACCTAGAGACGCATCCTTTTTCTCCCTGTAATCCTCATTAGAAATGTTCCCATCATCTTTCCCAAATACTCTGTCAAGTTCTAAAATGGAGAAGGCCAAGTGTTTATGCCAAGGAAGACACAAAGGAGACATAACCAGGAAGGTCCTGCACCCTGAGGGGTGCACCATGCGGAGGGTCAATAGCTGCCTTCAACTCCCCTCGGAAACACTGCTGCAAAGCAAGGCAGCAGAGGTGCACCAAGGGGATACAGGGATTTTGAAGGGATCGTTCTGCTTGTGGTGAAGTTGCTTTCTTTTCTCATTGCTCTGCTTAGTGGCTTTCCAAATACCATTCTTTAATATGAGCAAAGCTCTGCAAAGCTTTTCAAGTATGAGTGTCTAGTTCTTCCTTTTCCTCAGTGGAGATGCTCTTTTCACAGTCTGTTAGAAAAGTGCAGCAAATAAACAGGAGTGAGTCTCTGTTTTGAAACTGTAAGGTTGACAGTAAAATTTCCCAAAACTGTGGTTTCAAAGCCATTCAACTCAAGCAGGTTTTTCTCTTCTTCCCAAGATATTGCTAGGCTGTTTTTTCCTCAGGCAGTTTTCCTATTTTTTTATCATATTTACCAATATAAGTGTCTCTTGCCTTTGGGATTGTGCGATCCATCCCACCAGATCTTTATAATTTTTGTTAAATCTTTGTCATTCTGTCTTTTTGCTGACATACAATGGAGGTATAAAGCAATGGAGGCTCACCTCCAGTTTTAAAAGTAGGTGTGCAAAGGTGCAAACCTTGTACAAATTTGTTACAACATATAACAAGTTTCCAAATATGTATTTTTTTTTACTGAGATATAAGCATGCTATGTAGTTCTCCTGGAGTTGTGTATGTGTGCAGTAGCTCTCCGTGGAGATTCACTCACCCTCAGATTGCCAGGGATGAGCACGCAGCAACTCAGAGTAAGCATGAAAAGGAGCACACAGGATAAAATTACAAGGGAACCATGAGATGACCATTTTTTCTGCTTTCCAACACATAGAAACTGAATATTTTTGCCTTGTTAGAACTATTTTGATAATGAACAACCTATACTGATCTGTTTTCTACTGTGTTGTTTTCTTAAACCTTCATTGCATTTTACATACGTGCACATAACATGAGTCTACCACAAAATTTCTGTTATGATCCCCATCACCAAAAAAAGCATTATAGATGCCAGTTGTTATTAACCACAATGAAACTCGCTTTTTGGACTTGTTAAAATTCCAGAAGGCCAATTTTCAAGCCCAGTTTCTGAAGAAATGCATTTACTCTGGATACTGGCTAGAGACAAGACCAACAAAACCTCAAAATTCTTGCTATTATGGTTGTATTTGATACTTGGTTGATACTGTCGAATTAGTGATGATGAAACAATTTTAAAATAGTATAAGAACTGAAGGAAGTTTTTATGCTTTCTTTACTCTCCTGTTCCTTGCTGCTGATGTTGACCAGGCTGAATCTTCAGCCACCCTCTTTCATTGCAGATGAAGCACAAACACTTCTAAAAGATGATATCTGTATCTGTAACAGTGCTTGTAATCCAGGTACTCATGTCAGGAATACTGTAATACAAAAATATAATGCCACTCACTGTCATCTCTCTGTTCAAATTACCTTTTAGTCATTAACTAGTCAAAGCGCTGTAATTCCAGGACAAACTCCTCTATTTTTCCTTCATTTAATAAGAGGATTTGGGGGAGAATTCTATTACTA